>NC_091475.1:23148514-23325300 GCF_036971445.1 Narcine bancroftii | reverse complement strand
TGGGTCTCTCCTCTCTCTCTGGGTGGGGGGTCTCTCTCTCTCTCTGGGTGGGGGTCTCTCTCTCTCTCTGGGTGGGGGTCTCTCTCTCTCTCTCTCTCTCTCCTCTTGTCCTTTCCCCAGCTTTTACCCCCTCTCTCTTTTAACTTTATTCCTCCTGTAACTAGCTGCTACAAGCTATGGGTCTGCAGAGCCTATAAGCATAGAGGTTATAGCTGCATGCAGGTTTTCCCAGAAAGAACACGCTTTTCCCAGAAAGAACACGCTTTTCCCAGAAAGAACACGCTTTTCCAGAAAGAACACGCTTTTCCAGAAAGAACACGCTTTTCCCAGAAAGAACACGCTTTCCAGAAGAACCGCTTTTCCAGAAAGAACACGCTTTTCCCAGAAAGAACACGCTTTTCCCAGAAAGAACACGCTTTTCCCAGAAAGAACACGCTTTTCCAGAAAGAACACGCTTTTCCCAGGAAAGAACACGCTTTTCCCAGAAAGAACACGCTTTTCCAGAAGAACACGCTTTTCCCAGAAAGAACACGCTTTTCCCAGAAAGAACACGCTTTTCCCAGAAAGAACACGCTTTTCCCAGAAAGAACACGCTTTTCCCAGAAAGAACACGCTTTTCCCAGAAAGAACACGCTTTTCCCAGAAAGAACACGCTTTTCCCAGAAAGAACACGCTTTTTCCCAGAAAGAACACGCTTTTCCCAGAAAGAACACGCTTTTCCCAGAAAGAACACGCTTTCTCCAGAAAGAACACGCTTTTCCCAGAAAGAACACGCTTTTCCCAGAAAGAACACGCTTTTCCCAGAAAGAACACGCTTTTCCCAGAAAGAACACGCTTTTCCCAGAAAGAACACGCTTTTCCCAGAAAAGAACACGCTTTTCCCAGAAAGAACACGCTTTTCCCAGAAAGAACACGCTTTTCCCAGAAAGAACACGCTTTCCCAGAAAGAACACGCTTTTCCCAGAAAGAACACGCTTTTCCCAGAAAGAACACGCTTTTCCCAGAAAGAACACGCTTTTCCCAGAAAGAACACGCTTTTCCCAGAAAGAACACGCTTTTCCCAGAAAGAACACGCTTTTCCCAGAAAGAACACGCTTTTCCCAGAAAGAACACGCTTTTCCCAGAAAGAACACGCTTTTCCCAGAAAGAACACGCTTTTCCCAGAAAGAACACGCTTTTCCCAGAAAGAACACGCTTTTCCCAGAAAGAACACGCTTTTCCCAGAAAGAACACGCTTTTCCCAGAAAGAACACGCTTTCCCAGAAAGAACACGCTTTTCCAGAAAGAACACGCTTTTCCCAGAAAGAACACGCTTTCCCAGAAAGAACACGCTTTTCCCAGAAAGAACACGCTTTTCCCAGAAAGAACACGCTTTTCCCAGAAAGAACACGCTTTTTCCAGAAAGAACACGCTTTTCCCAGAAAGAACACGCTTTTCCCAGAAAGAACACGCTTTTCCCAGAAAGAACACGCTTTTCCAGAAAGAACACGCTTTTCCCAGAAAGAACACGCTTTTCCCAGAAAGAACCACGCTTTTCCCAGAAAGAACACGCTTTTCCCAGAAAGAACACGCTTTTCCCAGAAAGAACACGCTTTTTCCCAGAAAGAACACGCTTTTCCAGAAAGAACACGCTTTTCCAGAAAGAACACGCTTTTCCCAGAAAGAACACGCTTTTCCCAGAAAGAACACGCTTTCCAGAAAGAACACGCTTTTCCCAGAAAGAACACGCTTTTCCCAGAAAGACACGCTTTTCCAGAAAGAACACGCTTTTCCCAGAAAGAACACGCTTTTCCCAGAAAGAACACGCTTTTCCCAGAAAGAACACGCTTTTCCCAGAAAGAACACGCTTTTCCAGAAAGAACACGCTTTTCCCAGAAAGAACACGCTTTCCCAGAAGAACACGCTTTTCCCAGAAAGAACACGCTTTTCCCAGAAAGAACACGCTTTTCCCAGAAAGAACACGCTTTTCCCAGAAAGAACACGCTTTTCCCAGAAAGAACACGCTTTTCCCAGAAAGAACACGCTTTTCCCAGAAAGAACACGCTTTTCCCAGAAAGAACACGCTTTTCCCAGAAAGAACACGCTTTTCCCAGAAAGAACACGCTTTCCCAGAAAGAACACGCTTTTCCAGAAAGAACACGCTTTTCCCAGAAAGAACACGCTTTTCCCAGAAAGAACACGCTTTTCCCAGAAAGAACACGCTTTTCCCAGAAAGAACACGCTTTTCCCAGAAAGAACACGCTTTTCCCAGAAAGAACACGCTTTTCCCAGAAAGAACACGCTTTTCCCAGAAGAGTGTAGTTAACACTGAGCTTTATTGGGCTCACAGCCCTGCTTTTATTCTCAAGCTGATGGGCGTGGTCAAAACCCTCAGCACTGATTGGTGTGTTTGTGATCAGCTTTCCCTGATAGGCCATTTAAGCTCTTTTGGTTGTGGTCAATTGGAGGGCAGTGCTATGGGCCTCGTGCAGCCTGCTGGATTGTCATGTTCATCCTTCATTTTGAGGCCCCGTGGGGGACCTGCGAGGGGCCGCCACACTCCTTTGATATACTTAATATCACTGTTTTTAATTTGGATAAAGCCTCTTGACCCAAAACATTGGCTGCCCACTTCCACCTACGAATACAGCCTGAACTGCTGAGTCCATCTAGCTTTGCTCAAGATTTCAGTGATTGCAGTCTTTTTTAGAAAAAAATACCATCCTCCTGCGCCTGTTTTTCTCAGAAATTTCCTTGCCTCCTTCATCTCCTCTATTTCTTCCCTACATTTTATCCATTTTCTGTCCTCTGCATTCTGCTTTTGATCCATTTCTGTCCAAGCTTCTAGACCCACAACCAATCTGCTGGCGGATCAGCATCAGAGCGAGAAAAAGATTGGTCCATATTTTGGTCAAAGGTCTTGTCAAGTCTGCTGCTTGTGTGGTCTGTCCCTGTGATTCCATTGAGGATTTGGTTGTTACATGCAAGCAGCATCAAGGAAACATCTGACCAGAGTCAGAAGTGGGAGCAGGCCCTTTGGTTCAACTTGCCAACAGTGACGAAAAAGCCCCATCTACCTGACTCCTTTCCTCTAGCTCTAATTGCTCTTTATAACTCCAGTCCTGGTAGCATAACCAGGAGACCATTCAGCCTATTTTTTCCAGAGTTCTGAAAGAAAAATGGCCCCACCCTTTCTTGTTTTCCCCATCTCCCCTCTGGATTTGCAGGGGAGAAGCACTGTCCTGCAGGCAGGAGGTAATTTGTGGATCAGGGAGGAAAGGCACAGCAGCAAGAAAGGGGAAGGTAGATGGCTCTGTGAAACAGGAAGAGCTGGAGGAAAGAAGATGGGGAAGGGGAAGAGAAGGAGAATGGGGAGTGGTCCAGCAGAAACTGGAGAAGGTTACATTAATGCCATCAGGTTGGAGAGTGCCCAGATTGGAAATCAGTTTTTTTGGGAGGGGGGGTGTTGAGAGAAAGAAGGACCACCATTTTGTTCATGTGCCAACCTATGTTTTGCTTGTACCTTGATGTAGGGCACAGGCCCAAAATGTTGATCATGTATCTTTGCTATATAAACCATTGTGACCTGCAAAGTTTCTCAGCATTGTTTTTAAACTCTCCTCTGGATTCTTCTGCTCTCTCTGTCTGACCCTTTTGATTCCATTTGGTTTCTATTTACACTGCCATTCTCTTTATCAGATCCCACACTGGAAACCTTTGTCCTCACTCCACCCTGGGCAAGTTGTTGACCTAACCCCTTTCTGTTTACCTCTCCTGACTGGCACCTGCCACTCTTCTGCCTGCAATGTTTCACCTTGGCCAAATCCATGTGAGGCCCCTGTTTCACCCTGCCCCCTCAAAAAACTGCTTCTGTTCTCACCATTGGAAAGTTAATCTTTAAGGTTACCTTGTCACGAATGACACAATGTGTTCGCTTGTTTGCCTGCAAAGATTACATTTTTAATTATGCACAACATGGTAGAAGCTGATTGTGGCCATTGAAACCTGGCATGGCCAATTACACCCAAATTATCCGACAACACTGTACATTTTGGAGTGGGATGAAACCATCTTTTTCAAAAAAATATCCAGCGCCCCCACCAAGAGGAGAAAGAGAAGTAATGGAATCATCTCTGAGACAGTGCCTTTCCTCCTGTGTTCTGTGACCTCCGTAGCCACGCAACCTCCTGCCTGTTCCAGTGGTGGACCTTTATCCTGTTTAACATCGTTCAACACTGTTATGTGATCTCTGTTCTCCACATAGAACTTGAGATATCTGGCAATATCATTGTAAAAAAAATCAAATAAAAAAAAAATCATCTACTTAACTATCCCAGACACTCATAGATGGTAAAGAACGCAGATTCTCATGTGGGCTAAAGCTTAGTAAACTTGTATTGTTGGCTCCTAGGATTATTTGAAATTTTGCACAGAAGACGTTTGTCTCGGAAAGAGAAATTTTGTATTCGCAATCTATTGAGCTACCATTACTACACCAGTCATTTTGATATGGATCTGCCCTGTGTGGAGGACCTGGCAATAAAGATAACACAAATGCACACCACCATGGTCACCAGTACTACAGACAGCACCACAGTTCCTTTGATCTTGACTGATCTTCCAGGTAACATCTTTCCATTCTCTGGTGTCTGGTCTATAAGTTTCTCTGGTGGACAGTTGGTCAAGATCTTTTGGATCACGCACAAGTTTTCGGAGTAGAGATGTTGGCTCTTGTGGTCAAACCAGAGCAGAGGGAATAAATGGAAGGAAGTTGCTGGTAAATAGAATGGAGATGATTAATATAGGGAGAGGCTGAATAATCCTGTGTGGAAGAAATGAATAATGTGGACATTTGCGGAGGTAGACTAAGTGGCCTATTTCTGTGCTCTCCACTCTCCAATTATTTTAAACAGAAGTAAAACAGGAAAGTCTGCAGACATTGGTGGAAGTAAAAACACTTTGCTGAAGAATCTCAGCAGGTCAAATAGTGTACTTTGTATAGCAAAGATATAAACATAACCAATGTTTGCATCACTCTTTTGGAGTTTTTTTTGCTGTCATGACTGTTAGCACCTCCGTACCAGAGCGTTGTGAACTTGCCCAGTGACATCACAGGCACCAGACTTCACTCCATCGAGGCCATCTGCAAGAGGTGATATCTTAAGAAATCAGCCTCTATCCTCAAGGGCTCCCACCACCCAGGCCATGCCCTCTTCACCCTGAAAAGTGTACAGGAGTCTAAAGATGAGCACTCAGTGGCACAAGGACAGCTTCTTCCCTGCTGCTATTAGATTCCTGAATGATCAATGAATTAATGATACTGCCTTACTTTGACGTTTTATGCACTATTTACTTATTGTGAGGTGCTTTATATAAATTTTAGCACGGACGCTGCCGCAAAACAATGAATTTTGTGACTTGTTCACGGTGATAAATTCTGCTTTGGGCTTGAGCACTTCATCAAGGTATAACCTGAAATGTTGGTTATGTGTCTTTGCTAATAAAGTACACTGATCTGCTGAGTTTCTTTGGCGTTGTTTTTAGCTATTTTAGTCACATGGATAAAGAAAAGATTATTTCTGATGCTGAAGTTTTGGGATTTTCTCTTAGAAGAGGAGAGAATGAAGGCAGGTCGAGAGGTGATGTGCAGCTGGGCGGCAATTTAGGTGCGCTCCAAATATCCTGGAGTTGAGCCTGGTGACAGCACTCCTGAAGAAGGAAAGAATTGGGTGTGCTGCGGAACAGGTCTCATTTGAGTTGTTCTATCACATATGGTCTGGCTGGAGGCTTGTCGGTGTTTTGAATGAATTGACAACTAAGCTGGGAGAAACTTGTTAAATTTTCAGTGAACCTATTGCATAAAATAAAGATCAAAATATCTGAAATGTCCAATTTAGTTCTGCACGTGTTTGTATCAAGTGGGTCCATTAACAGCATGAATGATTCTTCACTTTTGTGTTCCTCTGGAAAGGGGGAATTTATGAAGAAATATTGACTGCTAAACATGGAGATGTTCCCTTTTCATGTCACCCATGTCTCCTGTTGAGATGAGAATAGGTGGAACCATTTCTCCCCCCGCCCCCCAGAATGCAGTGTGAAATAAATGGGCTGAATGGTCGTCTTTTTTATCTGAAGTCTCTGGTAAATTGACACAATTCAGACAAACATTAAATCATGATGTAAATCTATTCACCAACAAATCATTTGTCTGGAATTTGGAGATGAAACATAACAGAGCTAATGTTGATGATCTTGGAGTGGCACAGTTAGTGCAAAACTTAGTGCCAGCATCGGGGTTGAATCCCATGATGTCTGTAAAGAGTTTTCACGTTCTCACTGTGGGATTTCCCTGGGGACTCCGGTTTCCTCCCCCTATTTGAAATGTCCAATAGGGTAGCATAGGCTCATGGACCAAAAGGGCTTGTTACTGTACTGTATGTCTAAATGATATTAAATGGAGAGTGTTGAACATCATTTACAAGTGAGTTGCTCAAGGATCTCTCGTGGGATATGGAAAGGCCAGCATTTATTTCCCCCTCCCAAATTGTCCTTGAGATGTTGCTGATGGAGCTGTAGTCTTCCTGGTGAAAGTGCTCCCCAGTGATGGTGGAGTGGGAGGTAGTGAAGGATCGGTAATATTTCCAAGCCAGGATATTCTGGACTTTGGGGAAAGCAGTGGGTGGTGTTGGTTCCATGAGCCTGCTGCCTTCAGGAGGTGCTGTTGTGGTAAGCAATGAGTTTCTGCAAAGCTTCTGTGAGGAACATCCTGATTAAACAATGGCATGGACATGCCTCCAGCTCCACTTGCTCTCACTCACACCCCCACTCACCATCTTCTCTCACCCCCATCTCCACCCCCACCTCAATGGTAACTAGGGATGTTGAAGAAACAATGGCCATGGATGATGTCCATGTAGTTATGGGAAGCCTTCTGGTGATGGCACAGACAACATGAGCTGTTTTTAACAGCTGATTTGAAAGGTTTGTGATGTGGATCACCATCGAATATAAATATTCGACAGGCTGCACCAGACTTCAGTAGTGGGGTTCCTGGCTGAAACCATTATCAGTCTGACCTTCCCCTTCCTGACAGTTCTGTCATCTTCCAGGTGATAGACAAAGTACTCAGAAAGTACACTTTCCCCACGTTTCCCTCCTATGTTCTTAAGGTGCAGACATGCTGAGTAATTGGGTGAGGGGTGTAATGTGGCAATGAGCGAATGGTTTCTGCACATTGAATCCACCAACGTCAACTTGTTCATGAGTTTGGGATACGCAGCAGGGCAATTCCCTCATTGAAATCTAAGTGAGGAACTGCTGCATAACAGGTGGTGGTCTTGGTAGGAGAATCAAGATCCTGTATGAAGAACATCAGCCTACGATTGTGCCGAATGTATACTTCTCCCATACAGGCAGAATCTCACGACAGATGTTTCTGTTACTGGCATTCCCACAAAGAAACGAATATCTGAGTAGCCTGGGCAAGTAACTAATGAGAATAAGTTGTCACTTTAGATGATGTACAAATGCACTGAAATTCTGGCTGCAGCTGGACAGGTACTTGTGAAGAACTATAATACAGTAAAACTCCTGGTATCAGGCACCTATGGGATTGGTAGGTGCCGGATAAATGAATTTTCCGGTTGCACAATTGTGCAGGCAATGTAAGCTGTTAACAGCCGATTAAAAGGTTTGTGGTGTGGATTACTGTGGTCCATCAATGACGGTGAGGCACACCAGTTTTAAACTTCAGCTCTTGCTGCATTTTTTTTTGCTGGTTGCTTGAGGCTGCCATGTTGCTTGAATTCCAGATAATAGTAAGCTAATTGCATTAAATTAAGAGACGATAAATACAATATTTGGTGATCCTCAAGCAAAGTCCAGTGTTCTCTGTAGACAGCACGTGTCAGTGTCGCTATCTTAATAACCTGTTCTGGAAAAAGTTCCTTGTTGGGGGGGAGAAAAATGAGTTAATGATTGAATGGTGACAGCTTTGAAGTGATTTTTTTTTTTCATTTCAATATGCAAAATAAAATCTGTTAACAATTCAGTCAGCCATGTTCCAACACTGGTTACACTTGGTCTTGAATCCTAATTTTTCCCCCACAGCAATATGCTATTCTTGCAAGTTAATAAAGCCCAATAAGCAAGGGGGTTATCTCCTTAACCAGCCCGATTTGAAACATTGTGAAATAAGCAGAGCAAGGACTCTGCTTAGGCAGGGGTGGTGGGAGAGAAGATTCAAGATTGCATTGCATGGTGCTCGCACCCAAGGTGGAGGCCAAAGCGGTGTTGGCTACAGCAACTGCAGGAGAGCTGGCGGTTATTGGGAGAATGTGAGGAAAGGTTCTGGGAGTGGAGGTTGGACTGATCAGGGAGAGTGCGATTGGCTTCTAGGCTAGGTACTGGAGTCAGGTCAATGAGTGCATTCATGGTGATGCCCTCACTGGGCATGAAGTGACTGCTCTGATTCTCATCCACTCTTTGAGGATCAGTTAGTCACTGGAATGGTAGGAAGCCACTGGTAATGAATGTGATTTGCCAGTTGTGCTAAAGTACTAGTTACCCAGTTTGACTGTTGCCATGCTTAATTTTGTCACTTTGTGTTCCCAACATGATTTGTGAATTTTTAATGTGTCCATACACTCCAGCATGGATTTGGATTTATGCAATGCCTGGATAGCACACAGAATGAAGGTTTTCCACTCTATCCTGGCACACATGACAATAAACATGAACTATTCTCTTTCCATCTCTACTCATGCCTTTCCCACATTGAGTAGTTGGATTCACTAGATATCTGACAGTGGCTCTACAACTATTGGTAGGCAACCCTTTGGCAAGTTACAGGTGAGAGAATTTGATATGGTCTGGACAACTTCAGGATTGAAGGGCACCCATTTAAAACAGAGGTGGATAAATTTCTTCAGCCAGGGAACAGAGAACCTTTGGAATTTGTTACCATGGGTGGCTGTGGAGGCAGGGGAGTGGGAGAATAGATCATGATGGAATAGCAGAGTGGATTCGAATGGCTGACTTTGCTCCTATATCTTGCGATCTTCTGGATTTGTGATATTGCAGTGAAGTGGTGGATACCAGAGGTGTTCCATTGCTTGTTCCTTCTCTGGAGCTAATCTCAAAAATAGAGGGCTATGGGTGTGTGGCAGGGAAAAATTAGAATGTGCTGACCCAGGTAAACCAAACATGTTGTGGGTTGAAGGCTCTGTACTGAGTGAGAATGTTCTGTTCAATGTCAGCAAGAGTTTGGATGTTGAGCTGTCTATTATATTTGGAGAAGAGCTGGAAAAGGTTAGTTTCCCCACTGCAACCTTTGATAAACAGTGAATCAAATATGGTTATAGAATAAGACCTTGGTTCAGATTCCTTCTACAGTTTTAATAATTATTGGCCTGTACTCTTTGGAATCGGGGCAATCTCATTAAAACATTTTGAATGTTGAAAGGTGTGGACAGTAAATGTAGAAGGGTTGTTTCCCATGGTGGGAGAGTCCAGGACGAGAGGGCACAACTTCAGAATAAATTATACATATGCAGAGGTGTTCTGGACAGCGAAGAATGTTTTCAAAACTTGCAGAGAGGTCTGGACCAGCTGGAGAAATGGCAGATGGAATTTAATACCCGCAAGTGTAGCTGTTGCATTATGGAAGGACAAACCAAGAAATTACCTACGTGGTAAATGGTAGGGCACTGAGAAGTGTGGTAGAACAGAGGGATCTGGGAAAAGATGCATAATTTCCTGAAGTGCCATCATAGGTGGATAGGTTTGTTGAGAAAGTTTTTGGCATTTGGCCTTCATAAATCAAAATATTGAGTATGAGAGTTGGGTTTTTCTTAAAGTACTATAAGACATTGGTGATACCATATTTGGAGTATTGTGTGCAGTTTTGGTCACCTGAGTACAGGAAAGATGTCAAGGGGCCAGGGGACGGGAAAGATGTCAAGGGGCCAGGGGACGGGAAAGATGTCAAGGGGCCAGGGGACGGGAAAGATGTCAAGGGGCCAGGGGACGGGAAAGATGTCAAGGGGCCAGGGGACGGGAAAGATGTCAAGGGGCCAGGGGACGGGAAAGATGTCAAGGGGCCAGGGGACGGGAAAGATGTCAAGGGGCCAGGGGACGGGAAAGATGTCAAGGGGCCAGGGGACGGGAAAGATGTCAAGGGGCCAGGGGACGGGAAAGATGTCAAGGGGCCAGGGGACGGGAAAGATGTCAAGGGGCCAGGGGACGGGAAAGATGTCAAGGGGCCAGGGGACGGGAAAGATGTCAAGGGGCCAGGGGACGGGAAAGATGTCAAGGGGCCAGGGGACGGGAAAGATGTCAAGGGGCCAGGGGACGGGAAAGATGTCAAGGGGCCAGGGGACGGGAAAGATGTCAAGGGGCCAGGGGACGGGAAAGATGTCAAGGGGCCAGGGGACGGGAAAGATGTCAAGGGGCCAGGGGACGGGAAAGATGTCAAGGGGCCAGGGGACGGGAAAGATGTCAAGGGGCCAGGGGACGGGAAAGATGTCAAGGGGCCAGGGGACGGGAAAGATGTCAAGGGGCCAGGGGACGGGAAAGATGTCAAGGGGCCAGGGGACGGGAAAGATGTCAAGGGGCCAGGGGACGGGAAAGATGTCAAGGGGCCAGGGGACGGGAAAGATGTCAAGGGGCCAGGGGACGGGAAAGATGTCAAGGGGCCAGGGGACGGGAAAGATGTCAAGGGGCCAGGGGACGGGAAAGATGTCAAGGGGCCAGGGGACGGGAAAGATGTCAAGGGGCCAGGGGACGGGAAAGATGTCAAGGGGCCAGGGGACGGGAAAGATGTCAAGGGGCCAGGGGACGGGAAAGATGTCAAGGGGCCAGGGGACGGGAAAGATGTCAAGGGGCCAGGGGACGGGAAAGATGTCAAGGGGCCAGGGGACGGGAAAGATGTCAAGGGGCCAGGGGACGGGAAAGATGTCAAGGGGCCAGGGGACGGGAAAGATG
This sequence comes from Narcine bancroftii, assembly GCF_036971445.1. Classification (NCBI taxonomy): domain Eukaryota; kingdom Metazoa; phylum Chordata; class Chondrichthyes; order Torpediniformes; family Narcinidae; genus Narcine; species Narcine bancroftii. The sequence goes on along the minus strand of NC_091475.1, from coordinate 23,314,338 downwards.
TCAAGGGGCCAGGGGACGGGACTTTATTCCTTGGATCGTAGAAGAATGAGCGGAGATTTGATAGAGGTAGTTAAAATTGAGGGAGAATTGACACTAAATGTAGATGGGTTTTTTCCAGAGGGTGGGTGAGATACAAATCACAGGACATGGGTTAAGAGTGAAAGGGAAAAGATTTGGGAACATGAGGTGGAAGTGTGGAATGAACTGCCAGCTGAGGTGGTGAATGTGGGCTCAATTTTAACATACAAGGAGAATTTGGATAGGTACATGGAGGACATGGGTGCAGGTCAATGGGATTAGGCAAAAAAATGGTTCAGCACAGACTAGAAGGGGCCTGTTTCTGTGCTGTAATGTTCTATCATTGTGGGTTTTTTAAATATTGTATAAGAAATTCATAATATAGATGATGAATATCCAGTTATCCTTGTTCAAAAATATGTGACTTTCCATAATGCAGTCCTTTTCATGGTGTCAGAGCAGTCCCTGATTAGTGTCACAAGAGGAGATTGGAAAGAAACTGTTCTTGGACCTAGAGGTGCTGGTCTTCAGGCTTCTGACCAAAGGTAGCAATGAGAGGAGGTTGTGACCTCTTAATAAATACCCAAATTAATAAATAAACCAAATGATATCTGAGGATTCCATGCCCCTGCGGAACAGAACCTGACTCTTGCATGCTGCCTTCCGTGTCTTGGTAACCTGTTAGAGGTAGTGATACAAGTTACAAATATTGTTCCTAACATGGCCTTGCTGTTACCCAGCAGATGATGATAAGTTTGCTCATTGATACTGTCACCCCTTGGTCTGACGTCAGGTTGTTGAGAAGGTTTTGAGTGGGCGCTTTTCCTATTCATTCTGTCCCTTGGACTTGCCGTGTCTATTTTGTGCCCCTCCACTCTCTCTAATGATTAATATCTCATTGGCATTTCAGTAATCAGATTACCTAACGACTTGATCTCTCTAGGTAATGGGAAGAAGTCATTCAGCCTTTCAGTGTTCCTCCAGTAGATGCGGCCATATTCAATGGGGGTCCTACGACTCCCTCGGGTTCACAGCACATTGCAATAAAAGCCTTGTTTTCTTTTCACCTCACATAAAATCTTGTCTTTTTTTAACATAGTCTGTAGGAGAGAAGTACAGAGGAACCAAAACTTAACTGCTTCCATAAGCTTTGAACAGAGTCCTATGGGTGGGGTGGGGGGGGGTAAAAGCCCCCCCAAAAAGTTGAGAATGGCTTTAGAGCATGAATGATCTGCAGTTCACCCTGAACTAACTAATGCCTGTTGGACTTTTTCTTGGCTTTTAGTTCCCAACTCGTGTTGTACATTTCCATCTTTTTGGAGATAAGGTCATCTTGGTTTTGTTTTTAAATGCTGCATCAACTTTTTATTTTGAAAGATTCTAGCCTTCTGTTCTAGCCTTCCTCTTGACAGGGGGAACTACTTTTGACAGGGGGAACTACTTTTGACAGGGGGAACTACTTTTGACAGGGGGAACTACTTTTGACAGGGGGAACTACTTTTGACAGGGGGAACTACTTTTGACAGGGGGAACTACTTTTGACAGGGGGAACTACTTTTGACAGGGGGAACTACTTTTGACAGGGGGAACTACTTTTGACAGGGGGAACTACTTTTGACAGGGGGAACTACTTTTGACAGGGGGAACTACTTCCTCATAACCACAAATCTGCTTTAAAATAAAAACAGCTGTCCTCTTTAATTTTCTCTTAATTTAGAGATGCAGCATGCTAACAGGCTCTTCTAGCCCATGAGCCCATGCGCCCATGCAACCCAATTCACCTACAACCTGATATGTTTTGGTGGGGGGGGGGGGAAGAAACCAGAGCACCTGGAAGAAACCCACACTGACACAAGGACTCTAACCCCGGTCACACCGTTGTACTGACTCTGCCATCTTAAATGTGGAGTTTGTTAATGTATTAGGCAAACATGAAAATTCTGAAGATATTCCCTGTGGAATTCAACAAGGCCTTTTTTTCCTAGATTAAGCTTTTACCATTGACTTTCAAAGTTGCTTAACCCCACAAAGAAAAATAAAGGTCTTGGTGTAAGGTGAGGAAAATTAGATTGTCATGGAGTAGGTTTACATAAGTTGGCACAAAATCAGGGGCCGAAGGGTCTGTATTGTAATGTTCCATCTTCTCACAAGACTCAAACCCAGGTGGTTTTGCAAGGATATTGGAATGATTGACATCTAAACAAAATCCTACCCAGGTGCTGGATGGGCCTCAATGAATCTGCCATCCGAGTGGTGCAAAATTGATTTGTTTCTTCAGATCTTCAGTGATCTGGGTTCGATCCTGACCTCCAGCACTGTCAGTGTGGAGTTTGCAAGTTCTCCCTGTGAATGTATAGGTTTCCTCCCACATCAGAGCTTATTTAAAATATTTGTAGGCATTCAGCATGGTAACAGGTCCTTTGGCCGAAGAGATGTATCCCAATTAATCAACAGCTCCATACATTCCAGAATCTAGGAGGAAACCGGAGCAGCCAGAGGCAACCCATGTGGGCACAGGGAGAGTGTGCAATCTCCTTACAGACAATGCCGGATTTGAAACCAAGTTGATGCTGCTGGAACAGCATCTTGTTGACTCTGTTGCCCATTGTAGATTGCCCATAGGGTGAGGGGTAAAATTAGGGGGCAGTTGATGAGACAGCAGGAAGATGATTTTAATGGGTGTTTGATTAACTGGATTGTTGAAGGGTCTGTTTGCATGAAATCAACCATAATTGTTCATTCATTACACAATGTTCATGGGCTGTGCCTGAGTAATGTCTACCATTGACTCCTAGGGCTGAACAAATTGTACTATAGCAAACGGTTGTCTTGGAAAGAACAATTTTGTGTTCGTAATCTTAAAGACTACAATTACTACAAAGCTGATTTTGAGATGGATCTTCCCTGCATAAAGAATCTCACGGTGAAGATGCTTCAGTTACTGCCCACAACCAGCACCACAGTCAGTAGCTCTCCTGTCAGTTTGAGTCCAAGCCCAGGTAATGTTTTCTCTTTACCTTGCTATGTGTCTGTGTACCCAATAGGTGAGGTTGAAGTCTTCTACACAAGATTCATGGGAAATGATTGGATGATCAGACTTTCTCTAACCAATGGCAGCAGAGCTGAAGATGCAGCATACTAAGTGGACGCTCCTGAAGTATTATGATGGGATCTCATGCCAAGAAGGGGGCTCACAGTGGGAGGTGTTGGGGAGTTGTGGAAATCTTTTGCTCTCTGTCTGTGCACACTGTTCCTGGACTACTTATTACAACCCAGCTTTTCCACATATTTGCACTTCCACTGAGGGGGTGGACAGCTCCTTTGTCAGATCTGCTCCAGAGCTTGGTCGATGCAGGATGGCTTTGGGGTTTCACGTGAAGCAGAAAGTCGAGGAAGAGATGATGAGAGAAGCAGAGTTGAGGATCGATCTGTGAAATCATTCTGAAATGAATCTTTCATCCCCCCGATTCATTAATTGAAGCTTCAGAGTTGAGGTTAGTCAAGGAAGATTAACTGTGGTTGGTAGTAGCCAAGTTGTCTAATTATACATTAGAAATGGGCAACTGGGTGCTGGCTTAGTCTTACCGGTCTCTGATGGTATTCTTGATCCTGCTTATACAGACACATAACTAGAATTAGAATATATTGTCCTGAAGATTTCATGAAATTTGTTATCTGGCCCTATTTATTGCCATGTAATAAAACAAATGTAATATTGCATTGGCTTTAGCCATAAGCAGACAAAGGTTTGCCATTATCATTGCCTGGTGTTCCTTGCAGTCTGAGAAAGAGAAGCAAAAGAGAGTTATACTTTGATTTGCAGGCCTCAGGAGAAAAGCCCCATGAATTTTGAATTTCCCTGTCCAATGTATTTGCTGTAAATACATTAGACAAGTTTTTTTTTTGAAGGTTTGCTTCCTTTAAAAAAAATTGGAGATTACAATAGACAACTTCAAGCTATGCATCAAAGATTTTAGATTTGCTGTATCATGTAAGAAGTTGGAGAAACATTAAATAATGTTGTATTGAATATAGGAAGTTTAACTGCAGTGATGCTGACACGTTGCGTTCTTTCAACTGACATAAAATGTTTTGATTTTGTTTTGACATGTGAGGCTTCAGATGTTTAGTAGTGTCCAACAATAGCTAGCCAGCATTGGTGGATTCCATTTACCCTGATACAGCCTTTCCCTGGTTGCAATGTCCTGGTGAAACATTTCAACATGTTCGTCCCTGACTGCACCAAGATCAGCAGGGAAGACGTCCAAGTGCGAATGCAGGAAATGAATTTTCGATGCTGTTTTGTAAGCTTAAAGTAGACTGAAAATGTGACAAAATCACAAAAATAGATTGTATCTTAAAAAAAAATAGGAACATTTTTAGATGATTTTTATGATCAGCAGTAAAATCCATAAAATACACCCACACGTGTCCAAGCAAAATCTTCATTTGTCCAGTGATATTTATCACTTCACCAGTTCTGGAACCGAAATCTGATTACCGTCTATGTTCTGTGTAGAAACATCTTTCCAAGGTCTTTCCACTTCAGATACTTGACTGGAAGATGTAATATGTGCTTAAAAAAAATGACCTGTGCTGCTCTGAGAACTTTGACTTCCTGATCTACCTCTGATTTAGCCTATGGCTGCTTTTGGGACTTGATGCAGAAAATGAGTTCTTCGCCAGAGAGTTGTGCATTTGTGGAATTCATTGCCACATGCAGGTGTGGAAACTGGGGAAGTTTGAGGAGATTGATAGTTATCTCATTAGTCAGAGTAAAGGGCTGTAATTTGGAACGAGATGTGAAAACTGTTTAGCTCAGGGTAGAGTTCCTTTATCTTGTGGGGACAAATTGAACCCTGTGCTTTTTTCCTCTTTTAATTTTTGTGATACTTTAAAGTATTCTGAGATGTTGAAGCTCTGACCATTGTTACAAACTAACAACCCTTTTAATATTTTTTGTTTGGGACTAGGAGGGACTTTGTTGTTCCTTTGTTCTAACAATGGAAAATTCACCAGACAATGGTAATATTTAAAATGAAAGTTTTTATTAAACTATTAACATTTATTACTTATCTCTAAACTTTATATTTAACCCCACCGTGCACAAATATAAAATGTGTGTGTCATTAAAGTCCCACTCTGAAAAGTCAGATTTTAAAACTTCAGCATAATTTTAGTCTTGAAGGTCTTAAATTCTCAGTTCCGAAATAATTATAAAATGCTTTTAAACATCACTTATTCAGGCCTCTTTACTCACAATTCTTTTGATGAGATGCATTGAGAGATCATCTTTAAATAGAGGTGATCATCTTCTGAGGCACCAGTGTACTGCCTGTGAAAAGGAGAATACAATTCCTGTCTTCCCAGGATCAAATCTTTTTTTTTCTGAAGATTTTGGAATCTGTTTTCCACACCAAGAATCTACACTCTTTTCAAACAGTGAATGTGGCTATTTTCTTCCACGATGAATTCACAAACCCAGGCAAGGGTTGTACTAATTGGCCATACAAAAATGGACCCAGTGGAATTCTGGACTCTTTTCCAAAGAGACATTGAAGCTGTCCTCCTTATTTCAAAAGCCACTCATTCTCTGTACCCCTTTTCCCAGGAGTAATACACAACAGCACCTATTCTGGTTACTGTAATTCAATCTTAAGATTCCAACCTTTTGTGTCACTGTTTTGACTTCCAAACTGAACTCTTTGTCTCTCATTTTGTTAATATATTTCCAGCCCATTTCTCATGTCACATGGTATGTGACATAATTTCTGCCTTTGAAGCTCATAAGGTCTTTTGACACGTGCTAAAAGCATTCAAGTCATTTGTCTCCAAGAAGTCTGCTTTCTTCAGAACTAAAATGGTCATACATTTATGCAGGTGCTTCTGAACTAACAACTATTGTTTGAATATCTCAAGAACTATCATAAATCCTTTTCATCTTCTTGACTCTAATTTCATTCAGCATCCATTTTCATCTCAAACTGGCTTCAGTCTTCTCTCTCAGAGAACCATGTGTGACTAAAATGCTAATGTGTTGTCTTAGAACCACCCAAACTAACTTGTGAAACCATATCTGGATAAAATAGTTTTTTTAACATTAAACTAAGGATTCCTATTAACACAGATCTGTTACACAATGTACAAAACAATTTCAGTCCTGGAATGTCTCGCTGCTGTATCTCAGTGACAGAATGGCAGTGTTGAGGTTGCTACTTTCAGTTGAGGTCTGGGGGAAGCGTTGAGCTGTTGTACTCACCACAGCCCCCTCTTTTCACCCCCCTACCCCCGAACCAATAATCTGGTCATTCACGTAACTGCCCAAGAGTCTTGCACAAATTCACTTTCCATTTTACAACAATGACAGATTGCATAAATCTGTAAAGTCGTATTTTTAGGATACCTTGAGATCAGAACTTGGGTCCATTAATCAATCATGTGGGAGGAACAATTGCCCAACATCATTGCTGATATTTTTAAAAACCTGCTTATAAATTCCACCATTTAAATCTTGCTGAGAACTTGCATCATAGAGAAACAGGCCATTCAGCCCTACTCCCTGCTGTCCATGCTCTGCAAGAGCCAGCTACTCATTTCACCCCATTCATCTTTCTGTCTCATATTCCGGATTGACAACATTCTTGCATGGTCCAATTTATTTTGAATAGTTATTGCAAGCAGGTAGGCAAAATAATATTTCTTTTTGAATAGTTATTGCAAGCAGGTAGGCAAAATAATATTTCTTTTTGAATAGTTATTGCAAGCAGGTAGGCAAAATAATATTTCTTGTGGCTGGCAGAACATTGTTGAGCAATACTTGATGGTGAATGGTTTCAATCAGGTTAACCAGAATCTTATCAAGACTATGGAAAGTGCCAAATGGCCTACTGCTACTCCTGATGAACATGTTGCATGCTGTGCTCTTATATTCCATGTTTCCTTGCACATCAAAGTGGCTTGTTCGGTCATTCCATGTGTGTCCCAGTTCTGAAGGTCATGGCAAAACCTGGGCAGCTGAAATGGTAAGGCTCTTCTGATCTCCATGTTCTATACCTCTCATGGCTTTGTAGTCTTCCAGGCTCCCCATGAATAAATCCAATGATACCCAAAGGAAGTGGTTGAGGCAGGTACAATTGTAACTTTGAAGAGATATTTGGACTGTGAGGAAGAGAATCGATTCGATGGGTTCAAAGAGTAACAAGTCCTAAACAACTGTTGGTAGAAAACTGATCTTTATTTAAACTGAGTTCTCAACAGGGAGCACACTCATGTACACATGCACAACAGGAACCCACAAACCGTGTGTGGTGCGCTGTTGGACAGAATCAGACACACACAAGGTAAAGACTGTACAACAGGCTTTAATTCACAAAGACCTCCACAGAGCCAGGCTGTCTGTGGCTGCAGCAACTCTGAGTGAGGCCTTGGGAGCCGATGCAGGCTTGTATCCGGAGGGTGATTGACATCTGACCAGTTGGGGCTTGATTCATACAGGCCGACTAATTGACAGCTGGCCAGGTGTTGTCCTGTTCCCTTACACCTGCATGTACAGAGGTTGCGCCCTGCAGTAGGCCAGTGGTGTACCACCACAATGTGCATCAGACATTAGTCGGATAATGATACTTACAACTCCTGATAGTGTGCATGTGTTATGCAACAATACTCGCCTTTGCTCTACAATCCACAAACACGATGCAGTAATCAGCAGAGAAACCGAGGTCTAACCACAACAATAACAGTACACCCCCTATCTGTACGGACATTCACCACAAAACTGGTCTCCAGCATCTCCCACTGCTCACATCCTGGATTGGACTCTTTGGCCCGCAACCTGGAGTGGAGCTCAGGGATGTCTCGAGGAACAAAGGCGGTGATCTGCTCTACACTGTGGGCTTTGTGCTGCATCTGGCTAGGTGGCTGCCCAAGGTGTACCAATGTAATCTGAGAACTAATGGGATTTGGAGAGGCCCATGTGTGCCCACATGACCTAGGAGAACCAATTGCATGGCAGCAGTACTTGTTGGTGGATCTAGTGCTTAATTGGCAGGTGACAGCTCCTGCTGGAGAAGTTGGGTGACCTTCTGTAAAACATACACCATCTCAGAGGTGGATGAAGAAGGTTTAGCAGGATTTGGGCCAAATGCAGGCAAATAGGTCTAGCATGGAGATTGGGCTGAAGGGCCTATTTCAATGCCATATGACTCTGTTAAACGAAGCAGTTGCTCAGTTGGAAGTTGAATTTCTGTTGGGGAAGATATACAGTGAATACCCTCAATATTTCTCTATTCTTGATACTTAAAATAGGACATAAGTGTGTTCGCGCTGCACGTGGTCCAGTAATCTGGGCAGCATCTGTTTCTGAAACCTTCACCTAATACCCTTGGAGTAACGTGGATCCACATGGACTGACCACCACAGGTCAGACTGAAATTAAAGACCAAAGCTCCTTTCTGTCGTGACTTTAGCCCCTTTCCTACTAGTATCCCAGATAATTGGCTGTACAGTATCCTGGGATAGGAAGCCCTTTGTGGCATTTCCATTGGGCCATCCTTAATTGGTTGCTTTTCCACTGAACACAACTCATCCCTGGGGATTGGAGTGTTCTATCTTCAACTGGAAATGAGTAACTTTCCACTGGTTTTATCAGCACGCTAACATCAGCCAACGGGGATATGAGTAGGGGTCGAGGTGGTTAATCCCCAGTGTGAAATGATATCATTTGACACTGGTGTTTGGACAGTATTCCTTTTCCACTGACCCTGTCCCAGTAAATTCCAAGTTAATTCCGAGGACAGGGTGCCAATGGAAAAGAGGCTTTTGTTACAGCACTGGCTGGGTTCACTGGGCAGTAATTTGGAGGTTTCACACCTATTCTGGGCATCTGAACACCCTGGGCTTACAGCACTGATGGTGTTCAGATGGTTGAGGCATCAGACCAGGACCCCAACTCTTCTTTCAGATGGACACAAAAGCTTGCATATTTCCAAGAACAGTCTTCTCTTTGTGCCCTGGTTCATAAGACCACAAGATGTAGGAGCAGAAGTAGGCCTTTGAGTCTGCTCCTCTATTCCATCATGAGCTGATCCATTCTCTCACTCAGCCTCACTCCCCTGCCTTCTACCCATAACCTTGGATACCCTATTTATTCAGATAGCTATCAATCTCTTCCTTAAATAAACCCAATGACCATGGCAGCAAATTCCAGAGGTTTGCCCAGCACCCCTAATGAGAGTAGCAAAAAGAGTCCCTTCAGAGATGCTGTGTCCATGGATTTACCTCCAGTGCTCCATCTGCATGAACTCCTGTTTGATTTATCAGCAACCTGAACTCCAGATCCAAACCTCCGACACGATCAGCACACAAGGCCTTTTCAGGATCCCTTGCTCTCGGATGTAATTGTTTGCATGCAGATTGGCATAAAAAGCTCAGCCATGGGTGGTGGTGGGGAGGGGAGTGGTGGCCACAAAATATCGATTGCTCTCAAGCATCCTGTCCTCATCAACGTGAAGAGGGTTGGGTAAAGTCTTGACCCTGGGTTGTCACCCTGACAGATACCCTGATAACCCCCATGGTTCCTGCATCGTTCACCATTTACGTTGATGTCTCCTTAATGGAGCTTCGAAATGCTCAATATTTTTCCCCAGTGTGATTGATTTTAGAGAGCACAGATCAGTAATTCTCAATGGTGTGGGCATTTGCCCCACCACCCCTGGAGACCAAAGCATAATTGAGGGGGGGCCACAGACTGAAATCGTATTTTTAAAAATTTTTTTAAAACATTTTCCGTAGAGGGGAAGTATGAAAGAAACCAACTAAACTTGACTGCTTCATGAGGAATGGGGCCCATAAACTTTGAGCAGAGTCCTAAGGGGGCCATAGCTAAAAGGAAGTTGGAAATAACTGGAATGTGGTGAAGAAGACTTGATGGGCTGAATGGCCCAATTCTGCTCTGGCATCTTGTGGTCTCAAAGGATTGGCCAATGAGAATAGAGATGAGGAAAAAGTCCATGAAGAAGGTGACAAATCTTTGGAATTATCTATCCAACAGGTTGTAGAGGCTCAGTCAAGACATAGATAGACTTTGGCTATTAGTGGTAATTGGTGGGTATGGAGTTGGAATATGGAAAATAGAGCAGGGCTAGATTATCAGATATAATCTTATTGGATAGCAGAGTAGTTGTGATGGGCTGAATGGTCTATGGCTTCTATATCCGATCATTTCAAAGCTACACACAGCAGGTGGTCAAATTCAGTCAGTACTTGTCTATCTCACTCCCACTGATTCAGATATGGTGGGCTCAAGTGTAGATAACAACTTGGTGATCCATCCCTCTGAGTTCTAGAATGGTCCAGTGCAAGAACAAGCCCTTCAGCCCACATTTCTGCCAAACATGATGTCCAAATCAAACTAAAATTCTGCTGTTTGCACTTGATAGAAATCTCACCCCTTTCGTTTTCATGTGTCAATCTGCAAGCTTTTCCATTGCTACCATTGTCCACACTCCGACCACCACTCCTGGCTGCCCATTCCATGGACCCACCACTCTCTGAGCAATATATTTGTCCTGGACAGCTCCATTGTCAGATTTTCCCTATGGAGAACTTTTAAATGTCTAGGTGCATCTACTAGTTTGTTCTTCTATCCTTGTGGACTGGCCTGGAGCAACATCCAAATTGACCACATCAGTGTGTATGATCTAGCACTGATCCACCCTCAACATCTAAGACCTAGGAACATGAAGATTGGAAACATAACAAGACTGTTCAAATCTTCACACCTGCTCCACTGATCATTAAGGTTGTGTCTGAGCTTTCTGAACTTTATTTTCCTGCACGATCTCTTCATTCCTTTAACATCCCAAAATCTATCCATCTCTGGTCAATTTCTGGGGCAGTGAACTCCATGATGAAGCCTTTCAATTCCTCTCCTGATGAATCTAGATACTTTAGTCCTTCATCAGTGAAGTAGCTGACCCTGTAATCAAGTAGCATCTAATCTCCTATCTAGTAGAAAAGCAGCACCGTTGCAAAAAATTTGCAGTGCCATGGGTCGTGTCTTAGTAATGTCTGCTGTTGACTTCCAGGATTTTGGGATTTGCTACGTAGCAGACGGTTATCCTGGCGTGAAAGAAAATGTGTCCACAATCTCTTAGAGTATCGTTCGTACAGTAGAGATCTTGAGATGGACCTCCCATGCGTACCGGAACTCACGGTGAAGATGCTTCAGTTGCTTCCCACTACCACCAGCACAGTCAGTAGCACAGTCAGTCTCAAACTTCCTACTTTCAGTCAGAGTCCAGGTAACATTTTTGCTCTTTTTCTGTTTGTGTCTGTGGCACATGATGCATTGATTGGATCCATTCTCTGACCAAGCCAAATATCCCTCAATGGAAGCAGTTCTGGAGGCCATGTTGGTGGAGATTGACTTCTGCTCCAATATCTGGTGCTCATTCACTCATTGAACACAGTCATCCGGCCCAACAAGCCTGCACCACCATTTAATAAAATCATGGTTGATCTGGCCATGGACAGCTCCACCTACTCATCTGTTCCCTATAATTCCCCAACTCTTCAAAAATCTGTGTCTTAAATACATTTATTGAGGCAACCTCTGCTACTTTCTGTGTGGAGAATTCCAGATTCACTTCTGCCTGGAGAAGTTCCTCCTCATTTCTGCTCTAAATCTCCTCCCTGAATCTTGAGGCTGTGTCCCCGAGTTCTAATTTCACCTTCCAGTGGAATCTACCTCCCTGCTGCTATTTTATCTACCCCTTTCATAATTTTATCTATTTCTCTGCCCCTCTTCCAAAAGCAAATGAGCATTGTCCCATTATTTCTGGAATCAACCCAGTGAACCTCCTCTGTACTGCCTCCAAACCTACCATATCCATTCTCAGATCAGAAGACCAGAACTGCACACAGTACTCCAGGTACAGTCTTACCAGTACCCTGTACAGCTGCAGCAGAACTTCCCTGCTCTTCAATTCAATCCCTCCAGCAATGAAGCCCAACACCCCATTTTCTGCCTTGATTTCCAGTTACACAAGGGGAATGAACTGTACATTGACCTCCATTGAAGGAGTAATGAAGATCAGATGGAATCTTGTGTGTTTTCTCGATGTTGAAAGTTCTTGCCGAGTTATTTGTTAAATCTTAACATTTAAGTACAGGTAGCATCTGATGAAGGTAAACCTGTGACAATGAACTTTCCAGTGCAAAGTTGTGGATGTAAAATGCCACCAATGCCTTTGTTGAAGACTAAAGTGCAACCAGAATTTAAAATAATACAAATTATCTGAAATACCCAGTGATTGGGCAATGTCTTTGAGGAGGGAAAGAGAATAAAAATGTTGCATCGATGATGTCCTCAGGACTGCAAGTTCAATGTTCTAAAATACCACTGTTTCTGTCTCCATGAATGTTGCTGGATCTGTAGAGCATTTCCAACATGTCAGTTTTGATCATAGTTTAATATGGTGTTTGGAGGGGGTTGAAGAAGGCAATTAGAAAGGTTTGGATCCATACAGGTGTAGGGACAGCCACCAAGGATGAGTGCAAAGTAGATATATTACACACACAACCCTAAGACTTTTTTTCTGTGGGCCAGTAGTGCAAAAAAACCTGTGCACAGCATATACCTTTAAATAAAGGACTGTAAACAGATAGGAGTGTAAAGAAGCTGTGCAATGCAGAGAATTAAAAAAAAAAATTCCAAGGTGCACAAGAGTCCTTAAATGAGTCCCTGATTGAGTTCAGTCTGATGGTGGAGGGGGTAGCAGTTGTTCCTAAACCTGGTGGTGAGTCTTGTGGCACCAAGACCTCTTTCCTGAAGGCAGCAGTGAGAACAGCGTGTGCTGGGTGGTGTGGATCCTTGATTGATGCTGCTCAGATGGCAGTGTTCTCTGTAGATGTTCTCAATGGTGGGGAGGGTTTTGCCTGTGATGCAACATATTTAAGTGGACACTCCTGCAGGAATGTGATGGGATGGGTTCTCGGGTGGGATGGGTTCTCGGGATGGGTTCTCGGGATGGGATGGGTTCTCGGGATGGGATGGGTTCTCGGGATGGGATGGGTTCTCGGGATGGGATGGGTTCTCGGGATGGGATGGGTTCTCGGGATGGGATGGGTTCTCGGGATGGGATGGGTTCTCGGGATGGGATGGGTTCTCGGGATGGGATGGGTTCTCGGGATGGGATGGGTTCTCGGGATGGGATGGGTTCTCGGGATGGGATGGGTTCTCGGGATGGGATGGGTTCTCGGGATGGGATGGGTTCTCGGGATGGGATGGGTTCTCGGGATGGGATGGGTTCTCGGGATGGGATGGGTTCTCGGGATGGGATGGGTTCTCGGGATGGGATGGGTTCTCGGGATGGGATGGGTTCTCGGGATGGGATGGGTTCTCGGGATGGGATGGGTTCTCGGGATGGGATGGGTTCTCGGGATGGGATGGGTTCTCGGGATGGGATGGGTTCTCGGGATGGGATGGGTTCTCGGGATGGGATGGGTTCTCGGGATGGGATGGGTTCTCGGGATGGGATGGGTTCTCGGGATGGGATGGGTTCTCGGGATGGGATGGGTTCTCGGGATGGGATGGGTTCTCGGGATGGGATGGGTTCTCGGGATGGGATGGGTTCTCGGGATGGGATGGGTTCTCGGGATGGGATGGGTTCTCGGGATGGGATGGGTTCTCGGGATGGGATGGGTTCTCGGGATGGGATGGGTTCTCGGGATGGGATGGGTTCTCGGGATGGGATGGGTTCTCGGGATGGGATGGGTTCTCGGGATGGGATGGGTTCTCGGGATGGGATGGGTTCTCGGGATGGGATGGGTTCTCGGGATGGGATGGGTTCTCGGGATGGGATGGGTTCTCGGGATGGGATGGGTTCTCGGGATGGGATGGGTTCTCGGGATGGGATGGGTTCTCGGGATGGGATGGGTTCTCGGGATGGGATGGGTTCTCGGGATGGGATGGGTTCTCGGGATGGGATGGGTTCTCGGGATGGGATGGGTTCTCGGGATGGGATGGGTTCTCGGGATGGGATGGGTTCTCGGGATGGGATGGGTTCTCGGGATGGGATGGGTTCTCGGGATGGGATGGGTTCTCGGGATGGGATGGGTTCTCGGGATGGGATGGGTTCTCGGGATGGGATGGGTTCTCGGGATGGGATGGGTTCTCGGGATGGGATGGGTTCTCGGGATGGGATGGGTTCTCGGGATGGGATGGGTTCTCGGGATGGGATGGGTTCTCGGGATGGGATGGGTTCTCGGGATGGGATGGGTTCTCGGGATGGGATGGGTTCTCGGGATGGGATGGGTTCTCGGGATGGGATGGGTTCTCGGGATGGGATGGGTTCTCGGGATGGGATGGGTTCTCGGGATGGGATGGGTTCTCGGGATGGGATGGGTTCTCGGGATGGGATGGGTTCTCGGGATGGGATGGGTTCTCGGGATGGGATGGGTTCTCGGGATGGGATGGGTTCTCGGGATGGGATGGGTTCTCGGGATGGGATGGGTTCTCGGGATGGGATGGGTTCTCGGGATGGGATGGGTTCTCGGGATGGGATGGGTTCTCGGGATGGGATGGGTTCTCGGGATGGGATGGGTTCTCGGGATGGGATGGGTTCTCGGGATGGGATGGGATCGTTCATACGCTTTCAGCATCTCTGGCTGGTTTACTGCAGCCCAGCTTTTTCTTTGTGCTTCCTTCATTGACTTTCAGCACCAGTGGAGTTGGACAGCTCCTTTGTCGGATCTTCTCCAGAGCTTGGATAATACAAGGTGGCTTTAATTTTGATGTTTACTTTTTTATTTTTAAAATCCAGACATATAGCATGGTAGTAGGTAATCTTGGCCCTCGAGTCTGTGCCACCCAATTACTCTTAATTAACCAGAGTGCAATAAGGATCTGTTCCAAGTTCCCTGCTTTTTGTGATTTTTTTTTTAATGACCTGGATGAAGGGGTCTAAGGATGGGTCAACAAGTTTGTAGATGACACTCAGGTTGGAAGGTTACAAGAGGATATAGACTTGATTGGGCAGAGAAGTGGCAGATGGAGATCAATCTGGTTAAGTATGAGGTGATGCATTTTGGAAGGACAAGCCAGAAGGCTGAGTAGAAGGTTAATAGTTGTTTACTTAAGAGTGTGGATGAACAGAGGGACCTTGAGGTTCAAATTCATATACATCTCAAGGTCGCTGCACAAGTTGATAGGATAGCTAAGAGAGCCTATGGGATGCTGTGGTTCATTAATAGGGGATTGTGTTCAGGAGTAGAGAGGTCATGTTACAACTCTACAAATCTCTGGTGAGACCACACAGAGTATTGTGTTCAGTTCTGGTCACCTCATAATGTGAAGGATATAGAAGCTATGGAGAGAGTGCAGAGGAGATTTACCAGAATATTACCTGGATTGGAAAATTAGTCCTATGAGGCAAGGTCAGCAGAGCTGGGACTTTACTCTTTGAAGCATAGAAGGATGAGAGGAGACTTGATAGAGGTCTACAAGATTATGGGAGGTGCAGGTAGGGTGAACAGCCAGCATCTGTTTCCCAGGGCAGGATCAGCAAATACCAGAGGACATGTATACAAATTGAAAGGAGGGAAGTTTAGGGGAGGCATCAGGGGTAAGATTTTTATGGAGAGAGTTGTGGGTGCCGGGAATGCCTTTCCAGAGATGGTGGTGGAGGCTGAAACATTGGGGGCATTTAAGAGATTCTTAAACTGATACATGGATGAAATAAGAGGGTTATGGGGTAGGAATAGTTTAGTACTTTTATTTTAAGGAAGGATTATGTGGGGTGGCACAATATCAAGGACTGAAGGGCCTATACTGTGCTGTGGTGTTCAATCCCTGGTATGTTTTGAATGGTGAGAGGTAACCAGAGCCCTTGGGAAAACTGAAGGGGAGAATGTACAAACTGCTTACAGACATCAGAGGATTTGAACTCTGGTCCTGATCGCTTGTGCTGTAACAGTGTTGCGCTAACTGTGCAACCCAACTGCTACATTAATCATGTCTAGGTTTCCTGTGAGGTAGAAACTCAAGGAAGAGACAAGCGAGAGAAGTATGGTTGAGGACCAATCTGTGAAATAGCCATGAAATTAATCCTTCATCCCACAATTAATTAATTGAAGCTGTATTGTGACGAAGCTTCGTAGTTCAGGTCAGCCAAGGAAGATTGTTAGTGTTTAGTAGTAGCCAAAGTTGTCTCATTATCAACATGAACTGGATAGCTTATCTTTCATTATGTGTTCACTTTGACACTTTAGCTGGCTGAGTCTGGCTACTTCTGGAAGGGTATTATCAATCTTGTTTGCATTTTAATTTGGAAACTTTGAGGAAAGCTCCATGATTTTTGAGTTCCCCTATTGGGGTCTGTTTCTATAGCCCCTTTTCCACTGGCACCTTGTCCCAGGAATTAATGGGGAATTAACAGGCTATGGCCCCCTTAGGACTCTGTTCAATGCCTACACAGGTCATTCCAAATGATATTTGAGGTTTGAAATAGCTGCCAGCATAATGCTTTAAAGTACCCCACCTGGTACTTGAGTTTCAGTTAAGAACACTTCAGTGTTATGGCTTTGTTTTTTCCCAGACATGTTGACCCCAACTGAACTTTGTCCTATTGCAATGGCGTTTCTGGAAATGTGCTGTGACCTGTGTACGACCCTGTATCCAACCCACAATGAACTTATTAAGAATATACTTAACTCTATAGCTTAGTTTACTAAGAAATATAACTAAAGATTTTAACTTTAAAGATTAACACAAATCTGTTGCAGCAGGGAATCTGTTGATCCTTTCTCATACTGAAAGTGGTACCGGCCAATACTCATGGCAACTCCTTGCCTTGTGGCAGGTGGAAGTTAAAGCATATTATCAATGTTACATTTTTAAATAGAGTATTGCATGACAATAAAATGAACCTTTAATCTTGAAATTTAAACAAGCATGGAAGTAAGCAAACGGGAGAATTGTAACTAACCACGAGGAACATTTACCCAGCTTGAAATGCTGAGATTTGATTCTTTATTCTTGAGAGAATACACTCCTGTGTGAAGAAATCCATGGGTCTCCAAATGAATGCTGGAAGATTCCATTGCTCTTATTTTTGTGGTGTGGAAAGTTTACATTGCCCTGTCCAAAACGTGGCTTCCCTCATGTTCTTCGGAGGGTGGGGACTGGTATGGTGCAGTATCCCGGATGCAGTTCCTCTCAGCAATTCTGGGGAACCCCAGCCAGACTAGCTGTTGCAATTGGTATCACCATGGTCATGAAGTGGAGTATTGGATTTATCTTTAACATTCATGGAAACACCCATCAGCCCACTTGCCAAGACCATCCAAGTTGCCTATCTGAGCTCATCCCATTACCCTCACTTGCTCATGGCCCTCTGTACCTTTCCTAGACAGACAAGTTTATTGTCATCAGATTGTACAAGTCGAAACTGTGTTCTCTGGTCCTTAGTGCAAAACATGTAGACACGCAAGACGTAACACATACAGATAAGGAAGATAAGTATTCATAAATGCAAATATTGCTCTGTGAATATGAGTCTCTGATGGTGTGAGCAGTTCTTGGGTCGTTCAGCATCCTCACTGCCCATGAGAAGAAGCTGTTCCTCAGTGCTGGCTCTGATCCTCCTGGATCTCTTTGCTAAAAGATGCAGTGTGCAGGATGAAATGATTTTGCTCCCCTTCCATCTAACGATCTTAATAGATCATGTCATGGGGGAGGGGGGGTGGTGCATGGAAGGGAGGCTCGTATGGTCCTGTGGCTTGACCTCCGACCTTTTTTTTCTGCAGCAACAGTAACTCTCTCTGATGTAGCTGGCCAGATAGAAGGTTGATGCCCTTGCACGCCTCGGTCTTCTCAGAAAGTGCAGTCACTGGTTTTCCTTCCTGTCAAGTGAGAAGATGTTAACATGTCCATGATGGGCCACTAGTTAAGTGGACTCCAAGGAACCTGGTACTCTCTCCTCGAGAGATTTATTGATGTGTAGTGTGGTCGCTCCTGGTCCTCCTGAAGTCCATGATCATCTCCTTCGTCTGGTCCATGTTGAGACACCGGTTGTTACTCTAACCATTTCGTGACTTTTTCCATCTCTTTGCAATGTGACCCGTTGCTGATGAGGCCAACTACTGTTATGCTCTCTGCAGAGTTGATGACACTGTTGGAGCTGGATCTGGTGATGCCATTGTGGGTCAGTAGTGTGAGTAGGAGCGGGCTGAGCACACAGCCCTGAGGTGCACCAGTGCTCAGCGTGACGGTGCTTGGTATTCTGCTACTGACATAAGAGGCAAACTTTGGTCTTTCCATTAGGAAGTCCAGAATCCAGTCACAGAAGCATGTTGAGTCCAAGTGAGGACCGTTTCTCCACCAGTTTCTTGTGAACAATGGCATTAAATGCTGAATGGAAGTTGATGCATACGAAGCATCGTTTTCCAGGTGGATCAAAATGGAGTGAAGGGACACAGCTCTGGCATTGTCAGTTGAACGGTTTCTTCTGTAGGCGAATTGTAATGAGTCTAGTGTCTCTGGGAGGTGTGCTTTGATGTTTTCCATCACTAGGTGCTTGAAGTATTTCATAATGGTGGAGGTTAGGGCCACATTGAGGTTTGTTATTGTTGTCCTCTTTCATACAGGGCTGATGGTGGCTGTCTTGAAACCTGCAGGGACAGTGGACTACTGCTGTGAGGTGTACATGCGTAAATATGTCATCATTGTCCCTGACTCCACCACTTCCTGGGACAGCTGGTACTACACACCCACCACGCTGTGTATGGAAAATGTTATCCCATCGGTCCCTTTTAAATCCTTCCCTTCTCACCTTGAATCTTTGTCATCTTGTTTTAGATTTTCTATCCTCTGGGTGGGAGGTGGGGAGGAGGAGAGAGAAAGAGGGATGTGGGAAGCCATTGACCATGCCATTCATGATTCTACTTGTCTCCATAAAGTCACCCTTCAGCCTCCTATGCTCCTGAGAACACTTTTCTCTCCTTGACTCGAGGCTTCTGGGTTTGGTAGGATCCTTGAGAATCTTTTGGAATCCAACTTAATGATGCATCTTTACAGTTGTATCAGGAAGTCTCCACTCCAGCAGAACCATAGAGCATTATAGCTCAGAAATCAGGCCCTCCTAGAGTGTGCCACACTATTATTCTCCCTGGCCCCACTGATCTGCACCCAGTCCATAGCCCTCCATACCCCTCCCATCCATGTATCTCTCTTTTAAATTTTTATTAAATGTTAAAATTGAGCCAGCATTCACCACTTCAGGTGGCAGCTCATTCCACGACTCTTTGAGTAAGGATGTTTCCCCCTAAACTTTTCCCCTTTCCACCCTTAATCCATTTCACCTAACCTCAGTGGAAAAAGCCTGCATGAATTTACTGTCTATGCCCCTCATAATTTTGTATACTTCTATCAAATCTCCTTTCATTCTTCTATGCTCCAGGAAATAAAGTCCTAAACTGTTTAGTGTTTTTTTTCTGTATCTCCATTCCTCAAGTCCTGGTAACAACCTAGTAAACGTGCTCCTAGCAGAGCAGATTCAATGGGTCAACTAATCTATTTCTACTCTTGCATCTTGAGTCTTAAGGCTAGTTTAGTGTACCATGCAGAAATTTTGGGCCAACTCAGCAGGTCTCTCAGCACCCACGGGAGGTAAAGATGACCAAAGTTTTGGGCCTGAGCCCTTGAAGCTTATCTTTACCTCCTATGGACGCTGCAAGACTAAGTTCCTCCAGCATTTCTGTTTTTACTACAATCACAGTGACTGCAGACTTTTGTGTTTCACCCCTTCTGTCCAGAACACTGGCTGTGCTTTATCTTATAAAATTTAAATACTCCTGATGTTGATCATTAAAAATCCAAATGCTTTGGAAACTGAAGAGCTTCTACTGAATCAAGTTGCATTTCTCTCATTCTTTTCCCTGAATACTCCTAGAATAGACATTTTGAAGGTCTATTCCCAATGCCCAAGCAGAATATTGCGATCAGTACTTTTTCTATTGAAAACCAATGTTGAAAGCAGCCCCTAGCCTATGTAATTTTTTCTTGCATGAAGAGCTTGTCTGATACCTCTGGAAATTCTTGGTAAATGGTCATCATGGCTGAGCCTATTCATATGCAGTCCACTTAGTAATGTGTAATATTGACTTCTAGGACTGGTGGATTTGTTTCATTTTGGACGTTTTTCCCGGAGAGAAAATGCTTGTATCTTCAATCTTTTAAAATACCATTCGTACCATAAAAGCTTTGAGATGGATCTCCTTTGTGTGAAGGATCTGGTGACGAAGATGCTTCAATTGCAGACCACAACCACCACAGTCAGTCACACACCTCCATTCAGTTTGAGTCAGAGTCCAGGTAACATTTTTCACTTTTATTTCCTTCTTGCATATCCATGTTGTGCATTCAATGAGCAGGAGACATGGTAACAAAGACGATGGGCTGGTTACAGCTCAGGCTCTGGACAATGGGAAGGTATGTTTCTTCAAATAGATTTTGGTGCTATTGGAGGAATAAGGTGAAGTGGATCATGAGATATGACTTGAAGTTCAGATTTATTGTCTGAGTACATGTATGATATCACATGCAACCATAAGATTCTTTTCCTGCAGGCCAGGCTTTATTTCTATTATTGGTAATGTAAACAGCACTCCAGAAAAAAGATTTGTGAAAGAAAGATAAAACTGTACAATCCAGGGAAAAATGAATATTCTGCAACAAGTTTCAAGAATAAGTCGGAGAGATACATGGGAGAAGTTTTGAGAGTTATGGAATAGGAGTAGGTCATTGGGATGAGTGGAATTATGGTCAGCACAGACTAGAAGGGATGAATGGTCTGTAGGATTCTATGGTAATGTACAAAGTAAGAGGCCTTAAATGAGTCCCTGATTGAGTTTGTCATTGAGGAGTCTGATGGTGGAGGGGAAGCAGCTATTCCTGAACCTGGTGGTGTGAGTCTTGTGGCACTTGTAACTCTTACCTGATGGCAGCAGTGAGAACTGAGCATGTGCTGGGTGGTGTGGACTTAATGGTATTCTCTCTATCCATGATATAAAAATGCAGGAAATACTCAGCAGGACAGGGAACGTCAATAGAGAAAGATAGTGTTCGTCAGGAGTTGGAAAAATGAGATCACAAGTTTCTTAGGAGATGAGCATTGGACAGAATAAAGGTGATTGGTGTCTGGGAGCAAGAGAATCTGAATGGCACATGGTGGCTGGCAGAGGGAAGTAGATGGCTGGTTAATCACGTGATCAGTCTGGTAAGTTGGAGGGTGGAAACAAACAAAATAAAACCATGCTGGAACTGTGAGAAATAAAATACCACAGATGCTGGAAATCTGAAATACAAACAGAATACTAGAAGTACAGCTCATCATGTGGTCTCTGAAGATAGAGACACATCAGAGTTAGTGATGCAGATTAATAAGCTTTTGGCAGAAATGGATGATTCTGATTCAGACTGGAAAGGCTGGTTCCCTGAAATTGTTGAGTTGAATGGGAAATAGAAATAACTTTCAGGGACCTGGTTGGGAGATGAGATGGTGTTCCTCAAACTTGAAATGAATTTCAGTGCAAATCCAACAAGGAGAAGTCAAATTGTGATGGAGAATTTAAACATTTGATCATTGAAACTTGGAGTTATTGGGCCATACAGTGCAGATGCAGGCCTTATGGCCCAATGTGTCCTGGCTAAACAAGCTAATGCCATTTGCCTGTGTTTGGCTCACATTCTTCTGAACCTTTCCTACTTGAAAATCTTTAAGTGTCCTTTAAACTTGGCATTTCTCCCTGCCTCTACCACTCTTTAGGGCAGCTTGTTCAATACACTGATTTCCTCCACCTTGTGCCTCGAGAGAAAATATTCTGCAAAGCACTGACTTGTTGTGCAGAGAGGAGACCCCTACGTGAACACTGACATGCACAACATTACAATGGAAATAAAATACAATGCTGGAGGAACTCAGCTTGTCAAAGTGTACTTTATATAGCAAAGATACATAACCAATATTTTGGGCTTGAGCCCATCAAGGTATGCACAGTCCTTGATGGCTTCAGGGATTACTAATGGGGAACAGTATCATTATCTGTGTTATCATTATGTTGCTCTTTTAATCGCTGTCTGCAGACTTTTGTATTTCACTCCATTCTGTGAAATCTGAGGGATGCCCTATCCTGAAGACATTCTCCTCCTCTCTCCGAAGGGAGTTCTGTGGGAATTTTTCTCATTGCCCTCCTTTGGTAATCCCTGCTCAAACTTGGGTATGAATAGGATAGATGTAGGAAGGTTTTTTGAGCTGGCCGGGAAAACTAAAACGAGAGGACACAGTCTCAAGATTCGGGGGAGTAGATTTAGGACAGAGATGAGGAAAAATAATTTTTCCCAGGGAATAGTGAATGTTTGGAGTTCTCTGTCCAGGGAAGTGGTTGAGGCTGCTTCATTAAACATATTTAAAATTCGGTTAGATAAATTTTTACATGATAGAGGAATTAGGGGATATGGGGAGAAGGCAGGTAGGTGGAGTTGGGTCATAAATTAGATCAGCCATGATCGTATTGAATGGTGGAGCAGACTCAATGGGCCACTTATGGCCTACTCCTGTTCCTACTTCCTATGTTCCTATGTGCACACCTTTCATGAAGGGCTCAAGCTTGAAGCATTGGTTATGTATCTTTATCTTTGCTATATAAAATACTGTATATGTTGCCATATAAAGCAACTGGGTGTATAAGAGTACCCCCAGAATTTCCACTAAATGTAGGTAAAGTTTCAATTATTGTCACAAAATACTACATTTAGAATATAACATGCATGAAATTCTTTAACTTTTGTCCACCATAAGGCACAGAGTCACCACTTTGTCCAGCGTTCCTCACAGAAACCTACAACAGTTGGTGTTCCTAGGCAGTCTGACCAGGCCTGACCCTGCTTGGTTTCTGAGATCAGATAAATCTCAGGAGTATTCAGGCTATTAGGTTTTTGCCAGTTGCGCGATCAATGACCACTCGCAGACATGAAGCAAGTAGTCAAAGGCCTTGTTAACCAGAAAACCTCGGCATACCTCGACGTGCTGCTGGTTCCATGTCCAAGGCAGGTATGGAGGGAGGACTCTTGGGCAATCAGCCTTTATTAGGGATTTTAGAGGGAGGAGCTACAGGGATAGAAGGTGGGCCAGCCTGCCCAGTCCAGTGAGGTCATACCTGCAATACTGTGTTCCACCACCGTCTAATAGGTTTTGACTTTTTCTCACTGTATAAGACTACTCTTTGCCTGGCACTTACTGTCCCAATAGTCCTTCACCAACCATCCCACTGTTCAGTCAGTGATGCCGTTAAACATGCTCTGAGGCAACACAGTATTGGTTATTTATAAATTTAGATAATTAATTTCAAGTAATGGCAAAATACTGTCCATTATCTACCATAATATGCATCAAATGTTCCCAGCTGGTCTAACAGAAACAATAATGATGACACTTGGCCTTGGTTCTTTTACACCCTTTTCTAGAATCGGCCAGTTTGCAATTGCGGCTGTTAGCTTCGTTTGCTGTGCTGTTTTAAGATAAGTTATATGGGTTCATAATACATTTTTATTGTTTTAATATGACATTACTATTAATCCAGTTTCCAAAATGCAAGTTTCAGTTGAAAAAATTTAGTGGTAGGACTGTAAGAATTATGCTAGTGTTTTATGCTGTTCCCCATCTCCATGGGGGACACTAAACCACAGGATATTAAAGCTCAGATTTTATACTTGGCATACAAGATGACCCCTGGTTTTGAGATGGCATTTTTAAGGTTACAACTTCATCTTGTGTGCTGCTGAGCTTCTCCAGCATTGTTTTTATTTTGGTACAACTGAACTGTCTCCAATAGAAGGGGCTTTTGGATGACTGAATGCTGGTAAAGGTCAGGGTAAAAGTAAAATTGTAGCCATTGCAAGGGCAAGGAGATGATGAGGTGTGTGTGTGTGTGTTGTAGAACTGGAAGAGTGAACCAAGGCAATCACATTGAGAATGTAGAACATGGGACAATACAGCACAGGTTAAAACTCTTCCGCATGCGCATAATCCATTCCCTGCAAGGCCATGTGTCGATCCAGAAATTCTATTGCATCTGCTTCCCCTGATTCCATTGTCCACATCAACCTAGATAACACAGCCAGTCCTCCCCCTGTTTATTTTTTTTTAAAAAAAAAGCTTGCCCCGACAACATCTCCTTGAAACTCCCACCCCTAATCTTGCCTTCAATGCATGGCTCAATCACTTGACTCATTTACCCTGCGGAAGAGGTGCTGGTCACCTGTCACTGCTTCAATAAATGTTGTGAATGACAGAGATTAAAGAGCAGTGCAAATCTCTGGCAGCAAGGTGATTTTGATGTCAGATTCAAGTTTATTATCAACTGATTGTTACATCAGGTTGCAGATGTCCATTGTCATTCCAGAGGATGGTGCACACACAAAAACACAAACTGCACAGTACATGAAGATTACACAAATAATTAAAATATAAATATTTAGGGTACCTTTCATGGTTACAGGATGCAGTCTTGTGGCCTGTGGGAAGAAACTATTCCCCAGCCTGGCAGTCCTAATTTTAATGTTCCTGTATCTCCTTCCTGATAGTAGTGGGTTGAAGATGCAATGAGCTGGATGGAAAAGGCCTTCTATAATTTCTTGAGACCTGTTTAGATTTGTGATCCACCTTTTTTTTGCCAGTCATAAAGAGATTAACACAGGCTGCAAATTGAATATTCCTTCCTAGCTGTGACAGTGTTGAGGGGGAGCAGGGCTTGCATTTAAATTGTGCCTTTTTAATTTTTATAAATTTTGACATATAGCACAGTAGTAGGCCAATTTGGCCCACGAGTCCATTTCGCCTAATTACATCCAATTAACCTACAACCTCGGTACGTTTGGAACGGTTGGAGGAAACCGGAGTCCCCAGAGGAAACCCATGCAGGTATGGGAAGAATGCACAAACTCCTTAGAGGCAGTGTGGGATTTGAACCCCAGTCCTGATTGCTGGCCCTGTAAACAATGTTTTGGTAACTGTTCCTTTTGGCTGATAAATATTTTGTGTGCTGCAGTCACTATTGAGATGCACAAAACAAGGCAGTAAAATAGCAGAAAGTGTCTGATTGAGCAATGAGGTCACCTGCTTCGTGGAAATATTACTGAGAGGCAAAGGTGCAACTGCAGAAAGTGACGGCCCTTGCTGGATCCATCATGGGCATCAACCACCTGTCCATTAAACTCCATCCATGCACTTCTCCAAATGCTGTTTAAATGCTGCAATCGTACCTCTTCCTTCATCAGCTTGTTCCTCACACCCACAACTCGGGGGGGGGGAAGAGCTAGTCCTGGTACAACATTGGTTCCAATACTCAGATGTTCTATCTAATCGCTGGTGACTTGTATTCAAGTTTGTCAACTGACTGCTCTTATTCATCCCAGTGAAATGGCATACCTCCATACCACAGTGCATACACACACAATCTACCCTACACACAAATGACATATATACATAGCAATCCAAAATCAATAAAAATAACTTGGTTTCTGGGAATTGTTCAGCAGTCTCACTGCCTGTGGGAAGAAGCCATTTCCTAGCCTGTCAGTCCCTGTTTTTATTCTCCTGTACCTCTTCCTTGGCTCCTGCAGCAGGAATTATGGTGGAGCATTACAAAATGTGGGCAAGCGGTGCATTCAGGGACTCAGCACAAGTTGTAAACCAGTTATTTGTAGTAATGTTGAAGGAGTCTTCCCCTATTCTGTACTCAAAGCAACAGAATCGTAGAATTTTACATGTAGCAGGACCTCCAGTCAAACTTCAGTGCTGACCAATTTGTCTCCCCAGACTTATCCCAGTTGCCTGCATCTGCATCACATCCCTCAAAACCTTTCCAATCCACGTGCCTGTCCAAATGCCTTTAAAATGTTCTAATTGTCTCTATTACTTCCTCCAGCTCGTTCCATGTACACACCACCCTCTGTGCGGAAAGTTGCTTCTCTGTTTTGCATCAAATCTTCCCCTCTCATCTTAAATCCATGCCCAAAAGAACATTACAGCATGTTGCTGGCCCTTCAGCCCATGATGTTGTGCTGACCTATATATACCAACCAAAAAAAACAATTAAACCACCCTTACCTTTTAACCCTCTTTTTCCTTCATCCATGTGCCTGTCTAAAAGTCTCTTAAATGCCCCTAGTGTATCAGCCTCCATAACCACCCCTGGCAATGCATTCCAGGCACCCACAATTCTGCCAAAAAAACTTAACCTTGACTACTCCCCTAAACTTTCCTCCCTTCACTTTGTACACGTATCCTCTGGTGTTTGGTCAAAGATGCTGGCTGTCCATCCTGTGTCAGCCTCTCAGAATCTTGTAGACCTCCACATCTCCTCTCCTACTGCTTTGCTCCAAAGAGAAAAGTCCAAGCTCTGCCAACCTTGCTTCATAAGTCATATTTCCCAATTCAATCTCCTCTACATGGCATTCACATCCTTCCTGCAATGAGGTGACTCATCATTGAATACAATATTTAAAGTGTAGTCTCACCAGAAATTTATAGAGCTGCAACATTACCTCATGACACCTGAACTCAATCCCCTGACTAATGAAGCTTAGCATATTATAAGGCTTCTTAACTATCCTATAAACCTATATTGCTACCTCAAGAGATCTATGGATTTAGACACCAAGGTCCCTCTTCTTCCACACTGTTAAGTATTCTACCATTAACCATGATCTCTGCATTCAAGTTGGCCTTCCAAAATGCATCACCTCACACTTATCTGGGTTGAACTTGTTAGGTCTGCTTTGTTCATGAATGAGTGAGACAAACACCAGGCTGAGTCGAAATCAGGGTTCTTTGTTCTTTATTACCGGATTGTAACACTTGCGACTAACAAAGTTAGTCGGAGAATGCATTCTGCCGTTATCAGCAAAATGGTGATTTTTTTATACCCTTGGATACATGCTTAGAACATCATCATATCATTACTTGTCCAATGACTAAAACTGTTGCTATCCTTTCCCTGCTAGCTTCCTGCCTCTCAATCCATCAATGTCTCTCTTATCTTGTAAGTACAAGGATGCATTTACATCTTGTTACAGCCCTGTACATTCCCATCTCATGATGTTTTACCTAACAGGAGTACAAGGACACCTCCCCTTCTTGTTACTGCCCTGTACAGGGTAACTCCCTACACATTCCCATCTCATGATGTTTTACCTTACAAACTCCATCTCACTTTTCTGCATCCTGTCTGTCTTTCTGTAACCTACAATAGCTTTTAACACTATCCACAATGTCTCAATTATCAATAGGAGCTGGAGTAGGCCCTTCGGCCTGTCGAGCCAGCACCGCCATTTTACAGATCATGGCTGATCACTACCATCAGTACCCCTTTCCAGCCTTATCCCCATAACCCTTAACTCCTTTGCCCACTAGAGTCTTATCTAACTCTCTTTTGAACATAATCAGCGAATCTGCCTCTACCACCCTCTGTGGCAGAGCATTCCACAGATTCACCTCTAACCTTTGTGAAATCTGCAAGCTCACTGGGACAAAGACTGTGACCATTCACTTCATCCTCACCTCTCATGATTTTTCTAAACTTCTGAGGTCACCTCTCTACCTCCTACACTCCAGGGAGAAATGTCTCAGCCTCTTATCTTTCAAGCCCACCAAACCCAGGAATGTTCTTGTGAAAAATTTCTGTACCCTTTTCAGTTGAAGATCACGTGGAATGGCTGAAAGGTGCATGGAGGGTGCTGTGTGCTCTGATAGGGTGTAAAGGAGGTTGTAAGGTCTCAATGTCCAGCCAGCAGAGTGCTCTGGATTGTGGCAGAATCCCTGGATGTGGTCTGTCATGGCTGGGGAGACTGGCACAAGAGCTGCTCACAATTTTCCAGGAAGTATGTGAGAACGGGAACGTGGCAAGGATGGCCTCAAGACTGGAAAACATTAGTAAGGGAAGATTGGATCATCTGGTCAGGTTTAATGGCAATGTCCTTGTCTTTGATGGCAGGAATTGATGGAAGGATTTCTATGCAATCTGTGGACTAGACCTCAGTCACGACATCCAGTCTCTGCTACAAACTTGCTTCACCTTGTAGAAGTGTGCAGCAGAGAGGCTGATGGGATACTGGAGCTGCATTGGCTGAAAAATGTGTGACTAAAAGCATCCTATTAACTGTGGGACATTACAGCTCAGAAACTGGCCCTTCTAGTCTTTTATTCTGCTTAGTCCCACTGACTTGCATTGTCCATAATTCCTCCATACCCCTCCAATCCATGTTCTTGTCCAAATGTATTTTAAATGTTACAATTGAGCCTGCATTCACCACTTCAGCTGGCAGCTCGTTCCACACTCCCTCCACACTCTGTGTGAAGAAGTTCCCCCTCATATTCCCCTTAAACCTTTCCCCTTTCACTCTTAACCCACGCCCTCTGATTTGTTTCTCACCTACCCTCTGTGGAAAAAGCTGACCTACACTTGCTCTGTCTATACCCTTCATAATTTTAAATACCTCTATTAAATCTCCTCTCATTCTTCGACACTCCAGGGAATAAAGTCTGAATCTGTTTCAACTTTCCCTGTAAATCAATTCTTCAAGTCCCAGCAACATTGTAGTAAATCTCCTCTGCACTATTGCAATCTTATTGATATCTTTCCTGTGGTTAGATGACCAAAATTGCACACAACCCAACAAATTTGGCCTCGCTAATGTCTTGTACAACTTTGTCATAACATCCCATTTCTGATACTTAACACTTTGATTTATGAAGGCCAATATGTCAAAGTTCTCTTTATGACCCTATCTACCTAAAAAATCTTTCAGAGAATTATGTTTCTGTTCTCTCAGATCTCTCTGTTTTATTGCACCCTTTAGTTCCCTACCATTTACTGTGTATGTCCTACCTTGGTTTATTCTTCCAAAATTCAGCACCTCACTCTTGCCTGCATCAAATTGCATCTGCCATTTTGCACCCCATTTTTCCAGCTGGTCCAGATCCCTCTCCAAGGTTTGAAAGCTTTTCTCACTGTCCATTACAGATGCTGGAGATTCATCTTGTATGATCTGGATTGGGAGCATCTCAAAGGGACAAGCAGCATCTGTGGAGGGGGGAGAAATGGTCGCCTTTACCCACCTAGTCCCTCCCCTGAGTTTCCCCAGCAGTTATCTCAGATGAACAGTCCAACAGAGTCCTCAGCACAGCACCTCTATTGGTGGAGTATTCCCTCAGTCCTGTGCTAGTATATGATGAAACCATTCTGAGGCCAGAATCTAGTCTATTAGTTTACAAGGAAGTATGTGCACAATTGACCACAGTGGTGATCTATCCTGTAGACATCCTGGGATGATGGAATTGATTTGCTGAACACAGTGTTGTCTCAGAGAATATATTGTGTCCACAAGGTTTTAGAATAAAAGTTCAGATTTATGGTTCGAGTACATGGCATTACATAACAACCTTGAGATCCTTTTTACTGTGGGCTTCTAATACTTAAAAGTCCTGTAATTAATAGCTCATGTAATAACCAGTACTGTAATTACAAGCATGCCTGAAATAACCCCAATACTGTAATCATGGCCCCTACCTTGGTTTTTGTGTTCATTTCTGGAGTGAAATTTGATGGGAATCTGGAATTTGTGAAGCCAAATCTCACCCTTCCATCCCTCCATCTGTCTATCTTTTCTTTCTCCTTTCCAAATACAGACAGTTAATGGCAGAGCAGACTCAATAGGCCGAATAGCCACCTGCTCCTATGTATTGGTCTTAAATATATCCCCTACTACCATTACTCCAAGCATCTACTGTTCTCTGTATAAAACATCCCCCCCCCCCACACACACACACACACACACACACACACACACACACACACACACACACACACAATCTTATTGTCACGTTCTCCTCTAGTATTTGTCATGCTTGCCTAAACCCAGTAGAAGGATTTTCTTTGTCTACCCTTACTCACAGTTCCCTCTGTTCATCATAGAGCCCCTCACCCCACACAAACAGACCCTTTGGTCCATGTGGAACTAATCCCACTCTTTTGAGGGACCAGGCAAGTTGTGGATGGGCTGACTCTGAGAGCAACAGTGCCTTTCGAAGCTCCTTTCAAAGCTTCAGACCATCCCAAAGCAGCCAGTCATCACCCAGCAAGATCCCTATCAGAATTCTGTTGGTATAAATATTGGCCCAGGATAAACTTGGCAAGACCAGCTTGGGATCCAGTATTGCCTCTGAAGGGTGAATGATTGGTGCACTGTAAGGGGGGTTGTTTGAGTAAATCTGTACTGTTGGCTTTTCGGAGTGCAGGCGTTGCTGCGCAACAAACGGTTGTCAAGGCGAGATCGGTTTTGTGTCCATGTTCTTTCAGACTATCATGCCAACAAGAGGTACAAAATGGATGTGCCCTGTGCAAAGAATCTGACTGTGAAGATACTTCAGTTACTGCCCACAACCAGCACCACAGTCAGTACCATACCTTTCACTGTGACTCCGATCCAAGGTAATCGATTTTTCTCCTGTTCCTGGATGTGTCCCTGTTGTACCCACAACTTCCCCTCGGTGATCGTAGTGTGAAAATACTCTTCCCTGCCCAAGGCAAAGGACTACCTGGTTGGATCTGAAAATGATAGGTTGGTTTATGATTTGCTTGGGACTAACCCCATTGGAGTTTGGACATAGAGGTGGGATCTTGTAGAAACAAATAAAATTTTGCAATGAATGGAGGAGATGGAAGCAGGGAAGTTGTTTCCACTGACAAGTGAGATGAGAATTACGTGACATAGCCTCAAGGTTAAGGGGAGTAGATTTAGGAACTGGTCCTCTTAGAGAGGATTGAACCTGTGGAATTCTCTACTCAAGCAAGCAGTGGGGGCTGCCTTATCAAATAAGAAGATAAGAAATAGGAGCAGGAGTCAATCATTCGGCCCATCGAATCAGCTCTGCCATTCATTGAGATCATCACTGATCTGGTGATAGGCTCATCTCCGCCAACCCACCATTTCCTCATATCCCTTAATTCCCTTACTGCATAGAAACCAATCTGTGCCCAAACTATTCTGTTCAGATCCTGCCAATAGGGATTAACCAAAATCAATTCAATGAATGGGATAAAATGTTATCAAGATATATATGGCAAGGTAAAAGGCCTAGAGTTCATTTCAAAACCTCACAATTTGCTAAGAAAAAGGGAAGATGGGGCCTACCTTAAAGGTTATTATTTTGCAGCACAGTTTAGAGCTGTGATGTGTTGCTGTAACTGCTGTTGTTGCGTCCATGTTGACTGTGGATTCCAGCTTCAGCTGAATCTTGCAGTCAGGGTCACCATTTGTAGTGACTGCTCCAGTAGAGCTACAAAATGAATTCACCACATACAGTATTAGTCAGGAAAGACTCTATTCCTTTTAAATCCCTTCTGGCCTGGACATCCAGGACTGGAAGTGACATCACTCTGCCTGTAACTCACCTGAAGGGCATGTGTCTTAAAGATGGCGGGAGCCCCATGCCATCTTGTAGGTGAGCACCCCCCCCCCCCCCCCCCGGGCCAGGTGAGTGAGCAGTGACCAGGCCCACAGTACTCCGTGGCCACTCGGCCAGCTGCACGGGTGACAGTTCAGCCCACTGCGTTATCTACACTAAGATATTTTCCATCCCTATATTGGCTGATAACATACTACAAAGATACATAATTAGTATTGATAACCCATGGGTTAAATGTACTCTTAAAATATGGAAAACTACTATAAATGAATATAAACTGGAGGGAGATATTGCAGTTTTTAAATGGTGTGTGTATGACTTGGACTTTATACTGAATAAATTGGATGCTAGGCTGAAGGACTGGATAGCGAAAGGAATAACAGTTCTTTGTAATATAATGAAAGGAGTATCATTCAGCTTTGAAATGCTTTGAGAAACATGAGAAAAACAAGAATTTTATTGATAATTGCAGATGCAATATTTTTAATAGGAGAGTTAAAAATGTAACTAAGTACATGTTTGATGGAACTGTTTAGGAAAACATAATGGTAGTTAAACCATTTCAAGTATATTTAAGGATCTGTCAAATCTTGAAACACTCAACTTCATACATTAAAACAATGGGAAAAGGAAGGAAGGAAGGAGGGATAACTCTATCTGAGGAAGTATTGTCAATAGTATGGAAGTGACCAGTTTACCGAAATGGAGGGAGTTTGGGTGGAAAAACCTGATAAGATGCTTTATTGCGCCCTCTCAGAAATTCCATTATGTTAATAGCCTCCCTGTTTGCTGCAGAAATTGTGGAAAACAAATTGAAAATTATTACCATATTTTTTTGGGACTACCCTGTTATCAGAGATTATTGGAGTGGGATACACAATGCCCCACAAGACCATTTTAAATGTGAAATACCCTTAGAAAGTAATACCATAACCAAAATATATGTACCTCAAAAATGATTGAAAAGAGAAAAATATTTAATGAATATACTGCTGGGTTCCTCAGTTTTCTGAGGCTATAGAGACATTGGTACTTTCTTGACTGTCTTGTCAATGTGCTTGTCCCAGTTCAGGTCATTGGAGATGTTCATTCCTCTATCTACTTTTTCCCCTTCAGTTCCATTAATGTGGATAGCTGTGAGAACTCTGTCCCCTCTCCTGACATCCGTGATCATGAAGAAAGAGGTTGTTAACTTGGCACCATGCCACTACACCTTCAATCTTGTTCCTGTAGTTTGTCTCATCGTTACTTGGTA
Organism: Narcine bancroftii; assembly: GCF_036971445.1. NCBI lineage: Eukaryota > Metazoa > Chordata > Chondrichthyes > Torpediniformes > Narcinidae > Narcine > Narcine bancroftii. Next base: position 23,281,542 of record NC_091475.1, on the reverse strand, counting down.
CCCAGGCCATTGCTGGTGAAGTTGAAGATGGAACTGTTTTTTGGAGTACAGTTGTAGCTGTAGAGGGAATATAGTAGGAGCACCAGTGTTGAGTGTGATTATGGAGGAGGTATTGCTCCTCCTCATGGATTGTGGTCTGTAAGAAGAGGGAAGTCGAGGATCCAGTTACAGAGAGGATGATGAGGCCTCGATCAAGATGGTATTGAAGGCAGAGCTGTAGTCCAGGACTGTAGTCTGATGTGCATATCCTTGGTATCGAGGCATTCCAGGGCTGAGTGGAGAGCCAGGGTGATGGTGCCTGCCGTGGATCTGTTTGGATTTGAAGTGGGTCAAGGTTGGCTGGGAGGCTCATGTTGATCTGAGCTGTGACCAGCCAATCAAAGCACTTCATGGTTTAATGTTGGTGCTGTTCACTTCCAAAAGAAGTCGGTAGAAACTATCCAAAGCGGATCCACCCATTTAACTGTCACTCATCAGTGTTGCTTGTGAAAGAGATGTGTAGTTCCCTCAGTATGCCTAGATTTCGAAAGGAAAGGAAAATAATGCAGGCTCTTCTGTTTAAGCACAGTGCTGGAAACTGGTGCACAAACAATCTGCCAGAGGGACTCAGCAGGATGAGCTGCTTTGGGCAGGGGAGGGGGTGGTCAATATTTCAGACCCTTCATCAAAATAGTGCATAGAGCAGACAGCTAGTGTCATGAGGACAGAGTGGGAGGGGTGGTGTACAGGGGGATTGGTGAACCAGGGAGGGTGTTTTAAACCACTGTAATGCTATGATTGGCTGCGGCTGGCTGAACACTGCCAAGACCGATCCAACCCATAGCCTTCTGCATGCTCCCCATTCCACTCTGCCTTGACCAGTCAATGAAGTTGATGGCTGTTCCAGTCGCTAGTTCATAAAAGCCTATCAGCTTTACAACTTCAATCTTCTGTGGTTATTGATGGTGCATCAGAGGGGTGAAACATGATGGACAGGGGCAGAGGATTGGCAGGTACTGGACAAAAGAGAGGGGCAAGAGGAACAAAGGGCAGAGAAAGATGAGGAACATAGGGTAGGGTTAGAGCCCCTGTATGGCACATCTACCCTTCACCAGCCTCTCCAACCCCACCCTGTCTGACTTCTACCTGACCTCCTTTTGTGTCTCTTGCCTCTCTACCTTTTGACTGCCACCTGCCAATCAACTGCCTCCTCGCTAATCAACTAATGCCACCCATCGCCTTCCCCATCTGTCATCTTTCACCATTCCCCAATTCACCAATCCTCTTCTGGTTTGTATCTTATCCCTCCCATCCTGGCTTTCTCCCCTTTGCACTCTGTCTTGATGAAGGGTTCCAGCCTGAGAAGTTGACCATTCTTTCTCTCCCATGGTGCCGCATGACCCACTGGGTTCCTCCAATAGAGTATTTTGTGTTTTGCTCCTCTTTGACCTTGGCCTTGCAAAAACTCCCAAGAAAAGCAGTTTGGTTTAACAGGTGAATGATGATGAAATTGGACAGCATGGGCTTGTGGGTTGAAAGATTCTGTTACTCTGCTCTGTCAAATAAAAAAAAAATCTGTGGAGCCGGCAAATAAATCCAAATAAATTACTTACCAATGATAGCTTTCTACACTGTCCACAACACCTCCAACCTCCATCATCCTCAAACTTACTGACCCATCACTCCCCTTCTTTGTCTATTTCATTTATAAAAATCAGAGTAGGGGTCCCAGAACAGATCCCTATGGAACTCCACTAGTCATTGACCTCCAAGCAGAAAACTTTCTGTCCACTACTACTCTCTGCTTTCTGCAGGTAAGCCACACAGCTAAGATTCCATGGATCCCATGCCTCATGACTTTCTGAACAAGTCTCTCATGGAGGACCATGTCAAATGCCTTACTAAAATTCATATACACCACATCACCACCCTACCCTCATCAATTTCTTTGGACAGTCGGTAAATCACTTCCTCAAACTCAGTTAGGTTCATGAGGCCATACCTGTCCCTCACAAATCCATGCTGGCTATCACTATGAAAACTAGGCTTCTCTAAATGCTTGCAAATCCTCCAATAGTTTGCCTACTTCTGATCTTTGAGGTGATGAAACTCTCTGTGTGTGTGTGTGTGTGTGTGTGTGTGTGTGTGTGTGTGTGTGTGTATGTATCTAGATCACTCTGCATGTAAGACCAGTTTAGATTGGTCCCTAAATTAATGCAAATGTGAATCTAGGTGAAATATCCATCTAAGGAGTGGTGAGATCCTGGATCGCCCTAAGGGAGTTGTGGTGAATTGTATGAGTGGATTCATTGAGAAGTTGGATAGACACATGAAGTGGAAATGTGTAGATGAGAGGCATATGGCAATACAATATGGATGGAGAGAGGTGGGAGATGATAAACATTGATTCTATACTGCAACTGCTCTGCTTGTGATTTTTTTAATGTATTTTGTGGGTTTCTGATTAATAACCAATAATTACAAGATTTTCAAGATGAGAGTTCACATTACCAGGAAGATCACTTTGGTCAACCTTTGGGCCAAATAACAGTGGGAAATATAGCAGAAATCCAAGGGCTGTGTACATTGTATTGTGCTTGGGCTGTTGAAAACATATATTTCACAAACCTTAATATTTAGTAATAGAATTTAATGTAATTTAGTGACATCTTCAGCTGTAAAATAGCATCACACAAAGATGCCATCAGACCTGGCTGTGAAACTGCTCACAGTTAAAATAGCTTCAGAAAGTTTTCTTACATAGATTTGGATTCTTAAAAGGATGCATCAAAGGGCTGTTGACATCTGTGGAACCGAACATCAGTGGATATGCAGAGAGTGGACAAGGAGTTGAAGCTGCTTTCTTCTACTCTATCTGTCTCTCCATCCTGCCTCTCTATTCCTCCTCTTCAAAGATGTTCAGCTCTTTACCCTCATCTTTGGAACTTTGAGTCCCACTGTTGCTACCTGTCTCTCTATGAACATGCACCTACTTTTCATCTACTCTTATTGGGATCACAATATTCACAGTGTTCTCTTGTCTTGATGATGCACTTTGGATGCTGCCTGTCCTGTGGTGAAAATGTCACCTTGATTGGATGCTTACACAGGTTAGCTCTCCGATTCTTTCATAACCTGTTCTGTTGTGATCACCCGCAGCTGCACACACCCCCCACCCAATTTCTGATCTACCATAAGATACCTCAGACTATTTTATAATTATTCTCTGAGATCGCTGTGATCACATTGGTTGAATTGCTAAAACATTACCAGACAGAACAATTCCATTCGACTCATTATGCCTATCCAATCCATCCTAATCCTACACTCTTAGCACTGGGTAACACAAGTTCACGTGGTCACTGTAACTTTAAAAGCATCTTCGACATTGTCCATATCATTATTGACATAATTTTTCACAACATGTCAATTCTCAGTAAAATTAAATTTTCCACCTTCTTTCAGCTACAAAGCGGATAATCCTGGAAGGGGTTTTATTCCTCCTCCATAAAAATTTGAAGGATTTTATTTTCATCTTTCATCATTTGTTGTAATGTTTCCTTGAATTAAACAGCTGATAAACTTTCACTGCATGTCAACACTTTGGGGATGATGGGTTTCTCTGAAAAGATGACTCTCAAATCTCACCTGGTTTAAAAAAAAAAAATCCTCCCATCAAGAAGTACGACACTAATTTATCTCCTTCCTTCTCCTGCTGCATCCTTGAAGCTTTCATGTTGAAGTTGTGATCTCCTTGAGCTGGCCGCGTGCCCCAAGTTACTGGTGAGTGCAGCATAACCAAAACCCCTTCTAGTAATTTGTACTGTTGGTTTCTAGGGCTTAAAGAATTGCTTCATAACCGACGGTTCTCCAGCCGCGAAAGGAATTGTGTCATCCCACTTTATCATTACAATCACTACAGTAAAATCTATGAGATGGATCTCCCCTGTGTGAAGGACCTTGCAAAGAAGATACTTTGGTTGCATTCTACTACCACCACCACCACAGCCAGTACCACAGTCAGAAGCTCTCCTTTCAGTTTGAGTCAGAGTCCAGGTAACGTTTTCTCTCTTTACCTTCCTGTGTGGCCAGTGAGTGAGCTGGGGAGGCTGCTCATGGGGAAAAAAGGCAAACAATTGGTCAATGCTTCATCTCTGGCCAATGGGAAGGTGTGCATTTTTTGCATGGAAATTGGTGCTGTGATGGGACAAATCTCAGAGGGAAATTGTTCAAGGAAGGGTCTTGTTCAGAAGCCAGTGAAGTCTGAGCCTCTCACTCCAGTTTGAGTTACACCAGCATTGAAGATGCACTGATTTACTATCAGCACCAGCAGTGGTGGACAGCTCCATCGTTACCACACAGTTTGGATGAGGACACGACAATTCATGGACTCATTGGAAGCCTAACATTAGAGAGAAGGTGAATGGTTCAAAAGAGATGAATGATTTATAAATATATGGTGACAGTCATATTTCAGATTTATTGTCAGAGTACATGTATGACATCACATACATCCCTGAGATTCATTTTCCTGGAGGGTGAAGCAGGCCGAATGACCACTTATTGGTAATGTAATAAAAGTTGTACATAAAGTACACATAATGAATGTAAACAAACTGCAAAGCAGAATTTTTAAAAGAATCAATAAAATGCACAAGTAAGAGTCCTTGGGCAGGACAGATGGCGTAGCAGTTAGTGCAACACCTTTACAGCATCAGTGGTTGGGACCGGGGTTCAAACCCCACACTTCCTGCTAGGAGTTTGTATGTTTTTCTCATATCTGCATGACTTTTCCCCAGGGGATCTGATTTCCTCTCACTGTTTGAAATTGGGTGGCATGGACTCATGGGCTGAAGTGGCCTGTTACTGTGCAGTATGTCTAAATTTAGAAATTTAAATTGAGAAAATTTAAATAGAGTCCCTGATTGAGCTTGTTGTGAGGAGTCTGATGGTGGAAGGGTAGCAGCTGTTCCTGAACCTGGTGGTGCGAGTCTTGTGGTACTTGTACCTCTTTGATGGTAGCAGTGAGAACAGAGCGTGCACTGGGTGGTGTGGGTCCTTGATGATTGCTGCTGCTCTCCAATGGCAGTGGTCCCTGTCAATATCAATGGTTGAGTCTCAAACTGATCTGCTGACCATTGGTTTGAGTAAACAAGGATTTGGGGTGCATGTGTTAATGGGCAATAGTTCTTGTTTTGTAACTGTATTCAGAAATGGTTTGATGGGTTCAAAGAGTCCAGGCTGAGAGTGATCAGTGATCTTTATTTACACACAGGGGAATTCATAAAAAAGCACCCACCCACATACACTAACTTGGAATAATGCACAAAGAATTTACATTGGGTGTAAATAAATCACTGCTAATCATTCTCAACTCCTGATTGGGAATACAAGGGTTAAACACACAATGCCCACAGGCACAGCACATTAATGAATAGTAAATTAATTACAACTACCAGGAACAGGGATACCTTGTATAACACTATTTTGTACAGTACGCATTTTGACTCTAATGTGGTTGGTCCCTGGGTGCGGCGGGTCAGTCCCCAGGTGGGCCAGTGCAGTTCTTGGGTGGGTGGACCCTGTTCCCAGGTGGGTGTCCTGGCCATACCGGGTGGGCTGGTCGCCATCCCCGGCAGATCATCCCTGTCCCAGGCTGTCACTGTGACGTCTCAACTTCAGGCAAGTGTTGTTTCAAACAAAGCCGAAGGGAGGTGTCCCATGATCACCTAGCTCTGTGTCTCCACAACACCAAGACTGCCTTCACCCCCTCCTCACCTGACGGATTGCACATGATGAGCGTTGCGGGCTGAGTTTGCTGGAGACCAGCAAGGGGAGCTGGAATTGCAAAAGTGCAAATCACATTAGACAAATATTTTCTGAAATAAACCATGTTCACTTATTGCCAATAAAGATATTTTTCAGTTTTACATATCCCTTTTAAATATTTTATGCACATGTTTGTAAAGAGTTCTAGGTAAAAGAATAAATAATTATAGGTTTATAACATATTTAATTAAAGTATATTTTAATAATGTTTTGAATAATGCATTTTCCATAACACTGAACATTTTTGGAATGTATTAACTGTTATACAAGGTTCCTTGTATATTAAATGAACTGGTTTCCAGCATTGGCTTGGGATTTCGATGGGCCCATCGCAGTCGACCCTCTGTGGCAGCTCATGGGTAGCAGCCTGGACTTCAGTGATGGTCTTGAGGCAGCAGCAAAAGAGGATGATCAGGCTCCAAGTGTGACTTTTCAATGCAGGGCCTGTTCATGTGACCTGCTCAGACCAATTGCACATCAGTTTCCCTGGTGGGCAGCTCTAACAATTGATTGACACCCAGAAGATCAATCACATGTCAACACCAGGGGCCAATAACATGTCAGCCTAACAGATGGGCTGATCTAACCCTTGATTGGCAGGTGAGGTTACATAAGCCTCAATTTGTATTTCAACCAGGTACCAGACAGGTCACATGTTCCTCCACAATGCACACCAGTAGCTCACAACCTGCATTTGTTTTCAATGAACACCATGTCCAGATCAAGTGGTTAGTTTGACAGACCCACCTTATTTATCAAAGTTCATATTTATTGTCAGCGTACATCCATGTCATCACATATAACCGAGATTCTTTTTCCTGCAGGTCAGGCAGTATTTCTATATATCTGAAAACATCTGTACTGAAGAAAAGATATGTAAACAAGAGAGAAATATAATGTTATCTAAAATAGTTTGAGTGATGTCTAGGTGTCGATCATTATGGAAACCTTGGTGATGAACAATGTTTGGATAATATGAATTTGCCGAACAATGCAGTGATGCACTTCCATTCTTACTTGCTGTAGATATGTAAAATACACCAACTATAATTGCACAAATTACCATAATGTGCCAAGGCAGAAAAATAAATAATAAATTGGTGAACTGAATACTGGGTGCACCAATTTTAAACGTTTGTGGTTCTTGCAATCTATTATTTATTAATCTATTTATTTATTTATTGCTGGTTGCTTGAGGTTGTTGGATGCTTGAATTCCACATGAAGGTGATTTTTTTCTGTATTCTCAGTTGCTGTTCATGCAAGAAATTATATTTGAATAATGTAGACAGATCTTTTGGTGGTCCTGGAGCAGTTTATGGTTTGGGTTAAGGAAGAATGGAGAGGTTCAAGAGCCTTGTCGTTGTTCAATGACAACTGTTCTTGAATCTACAGGTGGACAACTTTAGGCTTTCTGTACCTTCTGCCCTAAGAAATGCTTAGATATTGAGCTGGAAATTTACCCATGTTCAATGGAGGTCAGTAAAACTGGTCATTGATGAGGAGTCTAAACAAGTTCTCCAATCCAGACAACATTCTGGTAAACCTTCCCTGCACTTTCTCCAAAGCTTTCATGTCCTCCTTGTAATGAGGTGACCGTAGCTGAAGACAATACTCCAAGTGTGGCCTAACTAGACTTTTGTAGAGCCTCATGGCTCTTGAACTCATTTTTCCCAACTAATGAAGGCCAGCATACCAGATGTCTTCTCAACCACCTTATCAACTTTGAGGGATTTATGGACCTGGACTCCAACCTCACTCTTTACTTCCACACTTAACAATTCTTTCATTAACCACTTACTCCGCCTTCAAGTTCGACTTTCCAAAGTGCATAATTTTCCACTTAGCCAGATGGAACTCCATCTGCCACCTCTACCCAACTCTAAATCCTGCCTACATCCCTATAACCTATGACAAACTTCTACTCTATCTACCTGCCTTCAACCTCTGCATCATCTGCAGACTCACTGACCCATCCTTCCACTTCTTCATCCAGGTCATTCATTAAAAAAATCACACAGAGCAGGGGTCCCAGACCAGATTCCTGCAGAATGCCACTAGTCTCTGACCTCCAGGCAAAGTATGTTCTATCTAGTTCTACCTGCAGACAAGCCAATTTTGAATCTATGCAGCCAAAGTTCCATGGATCCCATGTCTTATGACTTTCTGAAAGAGCATTTGACAAGATCCTCCGTAGTAGGCTCAGTTATTTTCAAACCACTGGCGTAAGACTTGCTCGTCTATAATTCCTAGGATTTCCCCTATTATCTTTCATAATATGTCTAAATTTGCCTTTCTCTAATTTTTTGATATCTCCCCTCTGGCCAGGGAAGATGTAAAGATCATTGTTATTGCCCCAGCAATTTCTTCTCTTGCTCCCTTATGTCTGACCTCTGGGGACTTGTCTATCCAAATGTTTTTAAAATCATCTAGCACTTTCTTAACTTCGTCCTCCAGCCCTTTTGCCTGTTCTTATTCATCAAGGTCCCTCTCCCTGGTGAACACTGAAGCAAAATATTAATTCAAGACCTCCCTTTTCTCCTCTGCCTCCAGGCATGGGTTTTAATTTAAGTTTATATTTTAATGATACAGCATGGTAGAAGGTGCTTCTGGATATTGAAACCCTTGCCATTCATTTACACCCAATTAACCTACCAACCCCATATGTTTTGGAGGGAGGGAGGATACTAGAGCACCCAGAAGAAACACACGCAGGTCATGGGGTGACGGCATAAAATTCTTTCAGACAGGATGGATACGAATCAGGTCACTGTCATAGCGTGGTGCTAACTGGCGACCCATGTTTTCCCCTTCATCACTGAATGGTTCTGCCCTCACTCTAGTCATCCTTCTGTTCTTCACATATAGGTGAATGCCTTTAGGTTTTCCTTCACCCTACTTGTTGAGACCTATTCATGCCCCCTTCTCACTCTCTTGGGTCTTTTCTTAAGTTCCTTCCTGGCTTCTATGTAATCACGAGCCCTTCAGATTTTTGCTTCTTAAACCTTCACCATAGTTTCTTCTTCCTCTTGATTAGCAGTGCCATCTCTCTTGTCAACCACTGTTCTTTTACCCTGCCACTTTTTCCCATCTCAGTGAGACAAACTATCTTAAATCTCACACAAGTGGTCCTTGAATATTCTTGACATTTCTGCGTGCATTTCCCCAAGGATATTGATTTAGAATTTGCTCTCCCTAGTTCCTGCCTCTTTCCATCATAATGATCCCTTCCCTAATTAAACACTTGCCAATTTTTTATTTTGCTTCTATCCTTGTCCCTTGAGGTTAGGGAGTTGTGGTCATTTTCACTGAAATGCTCACTCACCAAAGCTCTGTCACCGGACCAGGTTCATTACCCGGTACTAGATCCCGTATGGCTTCCTCCAGTCAGCTTGTTCATGCACTGTCAGGAATCCTTCTTGGACACAACTCATGACAAATTATGCCCCAACTGAACCTTTACCCTAAGAATGTACCAGTCAATATTTGAGAAGTTCCCCATGATAATAGCCCTGTTATGCTTGGCCCATTCCAAAATCTGCCTACTTATCTGCTCCTGTGTCCCAGTAGAAGGCCTGTGGAATACTCTCAATGGAGTGAGTGCACCCTTACTGTTTCTGACTTCTATCGTGACTGACTCGGCAGACAATCCTTCCACGTTGTCATCCCTTTCTGCAATTCTGATACCATCCCTGATTAGCAATGTTACCTTTTCCTCTGTTACCTTCATCCTTATCTCTTTGAAGCACTGGATCAACCCAGGACCAGTAATGGCTACAACATCTTAATTCCACATATTGATCCATGTTCAAATTCATCGGCCACCTTCTGAATACTTGCATGATCATGGCATTGTTGGTGCGCTGACTTCTTGACCTCTGCAGTGCCTCTGCTATACCCAGTGTTGTTGGGGCTGCAAGGTTAGGAGCAAGCAGCAATGAAGAGGCACTAATAGATGTTTAAGGCAAGATGGGACCTGCAGGGGGAAGTGTTCTCATGCACTTGCTTCACTTCCTCTTGAGGCATAGGGCCACAGGTTGAAGAAAATGATAATTGTCAGTTTGGTAAGAGTTCTGTTCATTATCATTCAAATGCTTATCGACATATTCTGGGCTCTCTCCCTCGTTATTGACTGTTACCCATTGATTAGGTATATTGAGTCAAAGATCAATAATCCTGCCTAAATCCATTCAATCCTTTCATTTTGTTAAGTATATCCTTATCATTTCAGTATGTCACTTTCTAGTCATCAAGTACAATATTTGCATTAACATAGCGCCTCACATGCAGTAAATCACTGAGTTGCTTTGCAGCATTTGATGCTGAGCTCCAGGTGGGGATATTGCATGAGGTGTTCCAAAGCTTGCTTCAACAGGAAGGTTTAATGGAATGTCCCAATGGAAGTGGCAGGATGCAAGGAAGAAATTCTAGAGCTTAGAACTTCAACACCCAAAGACATGGTCGTCAATGGGGAGCAATGGATATCAGGCAAGAACGAAGGTGGAGATCAGAGAGATTGCAGAGGTTTGTAAGGCTGGAGAAGGTTACAGATAATTCCCCCTGCCCCCAGTGAATGAATTGCTCTAATCTTTCTCTTCCATTAACCTTCTTTCTTAATGCTCAAGGCAAACATGCCCTCATTTCCATGTTCCACGTGACCACCTCACCAGGCTGGAAGATTAAAATAAACCACTAGCCGAAAGGCAAGAGACACAACCTGTTCCTCTGGCCCAAGCTCACTAGTAAAAACAGAAATGCTGGAGGAACTTGAATGGTCTCGCAGTGTCCTTTACCTTCTCTGAATGCTATGAGATCTGCTGAGTTCTTCCAGCGTTTCTGTTTTTACTACAATCATGATGTCTGCAGACTTTCATGTTTCAACCCAAGCTTGCTAGCCTCTTTTTCCTGAGTAAGATTTCTTTGCCCTTTAGTTGCAGGGACCAAAAAGATTCAGGAGCTTGTGTCCCTCCTGGTCACTGCCAATCTTGCTTAAAATAAGCAATCGTGTGGAGTTGATGGAACTGGAGATTCCAGGCGAATGAATCAAATCTTTACCTTTTAAAATACACCCTCCACCCCATCGCCTGTATCACCTTGCTATCACACACTGAGCACCTCTTGTCTGCTCATTGAACCATTAGTCTTGCGTGTGAGATATTGATTATTTCATAAACGTGTGCCGTTGACTTCCAGGACTTTTGGAGAAGTTGCATAAAGGACGACTACCTCGTCAAGAAAAGTTTTGTATCGGTCAACTTCTAAGGCTGGGTGCGTACAGCCGCAATTTTGAGATGGTGCTTCCCTGCACAAAGGACTTGGAAGCCAAGCTAATTGGGTTACAGAGCACATCCACCACCACAATCAGCACTACTTCTCCATCCACTGTGACTTTCAGCCCAGGTAACCTTTTGCATTTTCCTCGTGCGTTGACTGATTGTCTAACTCCTTGCTGATCAGGACACCTTTGTAACCTGAGCTGGACAAATGGACAGGTACAAGGGGGGTCAACATTCATCTTGTGAAAAGAAGCTTCCTCTGTTAATTAAACTAGTATTGACCCTTCATGTAAGGCCCTGTGTACAGTTCTGGAGGCTACAGAAAGGATATTGGGCTATTAGAAGGGAAATGGAGAACATGATAGCAGAAATACAAGATTGCACATGTCCGGGAGGGATGAATGATCCAAGTATCATCTCTTTTGAGATTGAAATGTGCTAATAGAAGGTCTTAAAAATCTTGATAGAATTTGCTGAACCTCATGCAGGGAGAATTGTTCAACTCATGGGAAAGAAGATGATGAGAGAACATGCAAGTGTTACTGAATAATTTGATGGGTAATTCAAGAAAAAGCTCTTCAAGAGACTATGGTACACCCTTCAACAGAGAATTGTCACATGCACTGAGATAGCATAGAAAGCTTCATTTTGTGTGCTGTCCATGCAAGTCAATCCATACTTAAGTATGGTAAGCAGTGCAACATTAAGACAAAAATTCAGGGCGTTGGATTACACTGACTCACAGGGTACAGGGTATAGTTGGACGGTGTAGAGGGAGCTTCACTGGATCTAACCCATGCTCTCCCTGCCCTGGGAGTGTGAGATGGGACAGTGTAGAACAAACATTCCATGATGATCTTGAGACATCATAACTGACAGTACTGTCCTTCAGCATTATTGATATTGTCCACATTGAATGAAAGAATCACCGACTTTCCTCAAGATCAACCCCTCTGTAGAATGTGTTAAGTGGACATCCAGTACTTCCCCTTCTTGTCTAGCAGTATGGTATGTGTTAAGTGGACATCCAGTACTTCCCCTTCATGTCTGTAGCAGTGTGGTATCTGGTTGCTGAAGACTTGATTGGCTTTGGAACACAGTAAATTTGCCTGTTTAGGAACTCCTCTCCCTCATACCTTGAAATTGTGAAGGGGAAATCTTTTAAGTGTATAACAAGGAATAGAATTAAACCACATCCAATTGGAAGACTGCACCCCACAGCCATTGTTGTCTAAGGATAATTGAAGAAATCTGCCGCTTCATTGCACTCTTGATTCTTCTCTCGTGCTCCCATTTGGCAGCTGTAACCTAAGCTATTATGATGGCAACGTGCTGTCAGGCATGGCCCTTGGCCCTTCCTCATATGCCCACTGAGAATAAGCCATGGGTTTCAATGGACTTGAGTTCCATTCAGTAACCCTGCAATCTGCATTTTTCCCATGTGACAATGGACCACTTCCTAACACCACACAAAAATCGCCATTTCATAAAAGGGCAGCTTCAGTTGATCGCGGTGCCCTCCACCCCTTTGATTTTTCTGTCCTCTGTGATGGTCCTGAAATTTCCAGCATTAATGAAATGATCCCTGGATTTATTACTGGGTTTCATCTTCAGGTAGGAGTTTCATGAGTGTGAGGGTGCTACCAAACTAAAGGACAGTTTCTTTCTTGCCTTTATCAATCTCCTGAATGATGCCCAAAATAGTAAAAATGATGCTGCCTTTGTTCCATCCCATCTGATCGCTCTCTGTAACTCTCCACTCCATTCAGTGTCTTACTTGTATTATGTATGGGATGTCAACTGATCTGCTCACAAAAGAACCTCTGATACACTTGACAGCACCTTTCCTGAGGTACACAACCTAAACGGTACATAGTGCTCTAAATGGGGCTCAACAATGTCTTGTACAACTGCAAGGATCTCCCAACTTCGATTCTCTAATATCTAACAGATGAAGGCCAATGTGCTGAAAGCCGTTGTTGACCACCCTATCTACTTATTGACTCCAGTTTCAAGGTGATATGTGGCTCTTCTTCTGGATCCCTCTACTCTACAACACTCCCCAGATCTCTGCATTCACTGTGTGGGTCCAACCCATGTTAGACAGCCAATTGTGAATATTTATTATGTACCCTTTGTCTTTACCATCTCTTTTGGGATGGTAATTGATACTATTTGAATTGGTTTCTTAAAAAAAAAGCCCATGAGGCTGAAGCAAGAAAGCAAGATCTTTGGTACATGTGTACCTTGTACACATGTATGACAATAAGCTCTCATGTCTTGTACCTTAAAGAAAAGCTTGGGCCCGAAATATATCTTTACCTCTTGTGAACACTAAGACCAGCTGAGTTTTTATGACAATAAACGTTGTCATGGCTGATTCACCACAGGCCTCGGCTTCTGTGCTTGATCCCCATTACCCTTGGTTCTTCTTTTCAACTGTTTGTCCTCTGCAATTTTGAAACATGGCTGCTAACGACTTTGCTGCCCACAGGAGTCTGGTCATTGATAAGCTGGCATTGAGAGACGAGACAGATCACAGGCCCTGGGCCCACTGTATGGGAGAGGACAGACCACATCAGCTGCTGCTCTGCCTCTCCACTATGCACTTCTGAGCCCTGTGACCGGGCAACTTCTCTGCCGAGATAATTAGTGTTCGCTGAAGTTAAAACATCCCAGGCCTGTGAGAAGGGGCGAGACACATGCAACTGATACAAAAAAAAAGAGCATTTCTGCAGCACACTGTTTGATCTCTCGATATCCTCAGGGAGCTTTACAGCTAGTGAGGAACTTCAGAAATGCAGTTAACTTTGCAGTTGTGGCCAGTATAGAGAGGACATGTTTGCCCCTTTGTGCAGGGAGCAATCCATGTGTGTGCCCCTGTATGGGTGGAGAGGAGGGGGGAATGTGTGTGGGGAAAGTGTTTGGGGGTGGACGGTGTGTGGCAGTGGAGATGTGTGTAGGGGGTGTGTGGGAGCAAGCCATGCTTGTGTATATTGGATGGGATGTGTATCAACATGTTTGTAGGTGTGTTGTGCCCTTGTTTTAAGCTGAGAACTCCCTCAGGGTTCAACAGTCCAATTGATCAGTTACCTGGCTCTGTCACCTCTATACACAGACAAAGCCTGTTGAGATGAGAATAGGCAGAACTGAGAAAATAAAACAAGTGGGATGCAGCGGTTTGTGCAATGCTGTAACAGCGCCAGCGATGTCACTTTGAATTTGGTGCTGTCTGTAAGGAGTTGGTATGTTCTCCCTGTGTCTCTGTGGGTGTCCATTGGGTGCTCCGGTTTTCTCCCATCCTCCAAAGATGTATGGGATTAGTAGGTTAATTGGTCACATGGGTGTGTTTGGGCTCGTAGGCCGGAAGGACCCATTGCAGTCTTGTATCTTTGAACTTAAAAATGACCAAAAGCAGGAATGATGGATATGGCCTTCTCACTGGGCTTCTGATGTGACACCCGATGCAGACAGTTTGGGCTGCTGGAGGGGTTACTGCTCTATGTTAGCAGGCACATTGCGAATCTGCAAAGTCCATCTCTGCATTCTTTAACTGAGGAAAGATTAATCCTTTGCAGGATTTGAGCTGCAAGAGTAACCGAGTAGAGTCGGGGTTGCGATTTTTAAAGACCCAGCAACCAATAGTTGACCCTGTTTAATCAGAGACCAATAAACTGAAAAAGAGTTGAGGTTTGCCTACCAGCCCCTTATCTTTGGTAAGCTGGAGTTTAATAGGAGTTGGGATGTTATTGGTAAAGTTGTAGAAGGCCAAGTTTGGAGTACTGTGCATAGTTTTGGTCACCTAACTACAGGAAGGATATCAATTAGATAGAAAAAGTGCAGAGATTTACTAGAATGTTGCCCGGATGTCAGGAACTGAGTTACAGGGAAAGGTTAAACGAGTTAGGACTTTAATTCCCCGGATCATTGAAAACTGAGGGGAGATTTGATAGAGATGTTTAAAATTGAGGGGATAAACAAAGTAAATAAAGGTGGGCTTTTTCCACTGAGGATATTCCACTGAGGGTAGGTGAGGTACAAACCAGAGATCATAGGTTAAAGGTGAAAGGGGAAAAGTATGGTGGGGGGGAAACATGAGGGGAATCTTCTTCACACACAGGAGTGTGGAATGAGCTGCCAGTTGAAGTGGTGAATGCGGACTCAATTTTAACATCTGAAGAACTTGGACGGGTACATAGATGGAGTAGGTATGGAGGGCTGTGGACTGGCTACAGGTCAATGGGACTAGGCAGAAAAATGGTTCAGCACAGACTAGAAGGGGCCTGTTTCTGTGCTGTAATTTTCTAAGTTTGAAAGGGTGGATACGCAAATGTAGCCAATTGCTTTGTTGCTTTCCTCAGTGGCCAAGCTTTGTAATGCCCCACCATTATTTTCTATTTGAAAGAAATGCAGGTCTTCCTTCTCCCAATCCTTCAAAGATTTAATTAAAAAAAAAAATACAGCACTATTTTATTTGTAGAAGCTGATTCCAGTCATGAAAACCCATGCCACCCAATTACACTCAAATTAACACATCCCCGACCCCACCCCCAGTACGTTTTGAAGGGTGGGTGGAAACTAGATCTCCTGGAGGAAACCCATGAAGAATGTGCAAACTCCTTTCACACAGTGTCGCATTTGAACCTGGGTTGCTGATGCTATCTAAGGGTCATGCTAACCGTGCCGCTCCTATTGCATTTACTCCACGGGAGTAAAATGGCACCAAAGATCTCCGAGGAGCAGTAGTCAGGCAGAGTGCGACACCTTGCAGTATTAGTGGACTGAGGACTTGGCTGAGGATGAATTTGTTTGCACTTGGAGCCCTGTGAGCAGTTCTGGTTGCCCAGCAATAGGAAGGCCATCAGTCAATGGGAAGAGGTGCAGAGGGCATGCACCAAAGTGCCACCTGGACTGGAGGCCTTGAGTTGAAGGGAGATGTTGAATAGGTTGGGTCTTTATCATGTGTAGTGAAGGAGGCTTGAGGGGTGGCCTCATGGAGGTTTATAAAATAATGAAGGGCGTGGATAAAGAGATTGGTTGCTGGCTTTTTCCCCCAGGGTAGATGATTCTAGAACACTAGGAGAGAAGTTAAAAGGGACAGATGCGACAACCTTTTCACTTGGAGGGTGGTCTGTATCTAGAATGAGCTGCCAGATGAAGCTGTCCAAGTGGATTGAACCGTAACATTCAGTATGAGGATAGTTATATGGAGAGGAAGGGTTTTGAAGCCATATGGGCCAAATGCAGGTAAAAGGATCTGCCCAGAGTTCAAGATTCTTTTAATGTCATGTAATATTACACAAAATTTCCTTTGGTATACTGTAAAGAAGACAAAAGGCAATTATGTTGGCATGGATGAGTTGTGCTGTGGAAATCCGTAACTTTGTTTTAAGTGGTGTTTAGTGGGTGAGGGAGTAGCATCACCCAGAACTCTTAGACTTGTGTTGAAACCTACACCACCACACCCATTAGTCAACTCTCCTGACCAATGACGGCCACTGGTGCTCAATCCAGAAAGTCTCCATCTATAAAATTCTGATCCTTTTTTAATTCTTTCCATGGACTCGACGACTCCTCATCTCTCCCGCCCTCCTTCGAAGAGCCTTTGCAGAAATTGATCCAGGCAGCACAGTTAGCGCAATGCTTTTGCAGTAACCAGAAACGTGGGTACAAATCCAGTGCTGTCTGTAAGGAGTTTGTATGCACACCCGCCTGTGACTTGTGTAGGTTTCCTCTGGGCACTTTGGTTTCCTCCTGCATTCAAAAGATGTCCAGGGTTGGTTATTGGCCACTGTATATTTGGGTGCTGCAGGCTCATGGGTTGGAAGGGCCTGTTCAAGTTGATTATCATTTGATTGTTCAAGTACTGTGTTGTGCCCCCTCCAAGTTTTTTTTTAAAAAAAAAGTTAAATTCAGATTTAAAAAAAAAACAACCTCCACTGCTAGTGGAATGACTTGAATCCCAAGCTCTGGACTTCCCTCATTAAACCCCACCATACGCCAAACAGCTCTCTCCTCCGTTGAGATTTACCTTAAAGTTAAAAACGCAGATTTGCTGGATGAACTCAACAGGTCTTGCAGTGTCCGTAGGAGGTAAAGATGTAGAACTAACGTTTCGGGCCTGAGCCCTTCCTCAAGGTAAGAAAACCTACTCTTTCTCCAATCTTGAAGCCCTTTATGCTTGTGTGAGATGGGATATCACTTTTTAAAATGAACTTTAAAGGGACATAAATAAGAACAGAAGAAATAGGAGCAGGAGTAGTCCATTCGGCCTGTCGAGCTTGCTCTGTCAATGAGATCATGGCTGATCTAATGATGGGCTCATCTCCACTGACCTGCCTTTTCCCCATATCCCTTAATTCACCTAAAATACAAGTAATTTTAAATCCTGAGCTTAGTCTTCGGTGAGAAAGACTCTGTGTCAAAGGCCTTTCTAAATCTTCCCAAATATGATGCTTCACTCAGGCCATTTCATGAACCAAGGGTTTTGAATCATTGAACAAAATGCCTGCAATCTAATTATAGTCACAATCATGTTCGTGTAGCATATGGTGCGGCAGTGAGTGAACAAATTATTCAACTGCTATTAAGTCTTTCTGGTTTTTAATAACCATGTCTCCCTCCTTCACTGCCACCTAATGGCCAGAAATCCCCAGCAGTTACAACAGATAAAGATAACATAATATGTTGACAGCTGTTTGCAGTCAAGCATAGATTCTGTCATCAGTAGAGGATTACAGCACCCGAGCGAGAGAGTGTATTAATGTGGTGATTGTGATGGCTGCGACTTAAACAAGACGTTTGTGAAGAGCATCTGATTCAGAGCCAGGAGTTTGGAGGTGGCTTTTAACTGCTCCAGGGATGCGGTCGTCCATGGCAAGACGAGTGTTCATCTCAACTTGACCTATCTGGGAGGGGATTGGCTGATGCACGATCTGGGGTTGAAAAGTGAGAGGGAAGGTGGTTCAAGATGGGGGGGGGGGGGAGGGGAGGGGAGTGGCATTGATAATCGGGTAGTAATCACAGCTGTAGAAGGGGAGGGCATTGTAGAAGAATTGTCAGTGTGGGTGGAAGTCAGAAACAGGAAGGGAGCAATCACTCTATTGGAAATCGTCTATCAGCCCTCAAATAGCCACTGGGACATGGAGGAGCGGATAAGTAGACAGATATTGGAAAGAAGCAACAGTGTTGTTGTCATGCGAGACTTCAACTTCCCAAATATTGACTGGCCACTCCTTTGTGCAGAAGGTTCAGATGGGGCAGAATTTTTCTGGTATGTCCAAGAAAGATTCCTCACACAGTAAATGGACAAGCCGACTGGAGGAGAGGCCTTTCAGACTGGGTAATGAACCTGCTCAGATGACGGATCTCTCAGTGGAGGAGCATTTTGGGGACCGTGAGCACAACTCCCTGATCTTTGATCAAGCAAAGAATAACTATGATTGGATTAGGCAAGATCATTGGGAAAGGCACAGAAGAAATATGGAGGATGTTTAGGGACCACTTGTGCAGTGTCCTGGATAGATTTGTCCCACTGAGATGGGGAGAAGTTGGTAGGGCAAAGGTGCCATGGTTGGCAAGAGAGGCAGGATACCAGGCAGAATAAAGAAGCAAGCATTCAGGGGTTCAGGCAGTTCGAGATTTAGGATGTCCAAATCAAACTCAAAAAAATTGCTGCTTACATCTGATAGCATTCTGCACCTTCATATTTATGTGTCCATCTAGAAGCTTCTTAAATACTACTGTTGAAGCTGCTTCCACCTCTACCCCTGGCCACCTGTTCCAACCACCCACTACTATGTATAAAACGTTTGACCCACACATCTCCCTTAAGCTTTCTCCCTCTCACTTTACACCCATGTCCTCCAATGTGTGACCCTTTACTCAAGGGAATAGACTCTGACTGTCCACCCTATCAACGCCTCTCCTAATTTCATCCACCTCCCCTTAGCCTCCTGCACTTCAGAGAAAACGGCCCCAGTTTGTTCTATTGCTCCCCTTAGCTCACACCCTCAAAACCAGGCAGCATGCTGGTAAGTTTCTTTTGTCCCCTTTCCAAAGCCTCCACGTCCTTCCAATGATGGGGTGACCAGAATTGCACACTGTATTCCAAGTGTAGCCTTGCCAAAATTTTGTATAGCTGCAACATGATTTTGTTAGCAGTGTCCACATCACTCAACCCTGACCAGGTCTGACACAAATGGGAGAGGGAGGGAGAGTTTCAGGCTTCATAAACAAATGAAGCTCTGCCTCATCCTGCAGAGTTATTAAGTGAACTGTTTTTCCTGTACACTGATCTTCATTTGCTCAGATCAGTTTATCCTTGCTCTCCTCTGCAGTTAACCATGCACAGAAAGGGATATTCAATGAGGGCAGACACCCTGAGCAAAATTTTTCACATTTTGTAGGTTGGATGTGCAGCTAATTTCCTCTTCCACCCTCACACTGGATGAGGGGGCTCTGACTGGAAACGTCAATTATTCTTTCTCTCCTGCGGATGCTGCTCAATCTGTTGACTTCGTTCACTGGAGATTTTGGCTCCGGACTCCAGCATCTGCCAACTCTTGTGTCCTGGCCATCTTCACTGCGTTTGTCATTTTTGACACCTGTAAGGTAAAAACATCATGAGATGGGACCGGAGAAGGAGTCACCCAGTACTAAGGAGTAACAGGATGCAGGTATGACCTTGTACGCTCAAGATAAGTGTGGCAATAACAAGAATGATGTGCAGCAAACTAACAGAGAAGGGTAGCAACAGCTTATTCATTGGAAAATGTAATTGTATGATAATTTACTAAGTGCGTGTCCTGGGGTATAAAAAAAAAAACACCACTTGCTGATATCGTTAGAATGCACCTTCTCCAACTAACACTGTTAGTTGCAAGTGTTACAATCCGGTAATAAAGAACCTTGATTTCGACTCAGTCTGGTGTCTGACTCACTCATTCTCGAACAAAGCAGACCTAACACACCCCACAACTCCGCTAACGCGAGTTCAGTCCTGACCCCTGTTGTGGTCGGGCAGGGTCCGTGGAAGCCGAGAGTCAATGTTTTTGGCCGGCACCCTTCATCAGGAGAAGCAAGCAAGGGGCAGAGGCCCGAGTACATGGGTGGGGAGCGCAGGGTGGCAGGTGAGCTGCAGGGATCGTGGAAAGGAGCAGTATGAGGGGCTCTCTCTGAAATCCCATTGAAGAGAGGTACTGGGACTGTCAGTGAGGAGTGTTTCCATGGATCTGACACAGGTTTGAAACGCTTCATTGAAATCCACATCATTAAGCAGTCTGCAGCATGAATGGAGAGCTAGTAAATTGCCAGATAACAGGACCTTGAGCTGGGTGCAAAAGGATTCTACTTTCATCGATGATGGAGTGTTTAGAACGTAAATGGTTTCAAGGGCCAGTGCACTCTTCTCATTGCCAATCAGTGTGTGGTCTGCCCTGTCTTAGTTCTGAAGCCAGTGGGGCACACTGTAAGCTTTACATCCCTGCCTTTTGACGGGGAGAACCAGATGCACAGGGGAATTC
The DNA here is from genome assembly GCF_036971445.1 of Narcine bancroftii. NCBI lineage: Eukaryota > Metazoa > Chordata > Chondrichthyes > Torpediniformes > Narcinidae > Narcine > Narcine bancroftii. Next base: position 23,260,935 of record NC_091475.1, on the reverse strand, counting down.
ACAACCAAGTAAATAGGCAATGCGAGATTATCCTCTCTCCAAACACTGAAGCAATCTGCTGCCAGCACACTTTCAGACACGAGTTTGCAGACCCACTTACTCTCACTGAAACAATCTCCTTTGACCTTTCTCCAGTTTTGCTGGGTTCAAAATACTCTAAATATGTTATTAATATAGAGTTGTACAGTACAGGCCCTACAGCCCACAATATTGTGGTGCCCAATGTAAACCCACTCCACAATAATCTAATCCTTCCCTCCCTCACACCCACAAGCCTCCATTTTCCTTGCATCTGTGAACCTGTCAAAGGGTCTTTTGAATGACTCCATTGTACTAGCCTCCATCACCAATCCCAGCAATGCCTTCCAGGCAGCCATCCATTCTGCAAAGAGATAAATTAGCTGTGACATTTTCCCAAAACGTTCCCTCCCTTAGCTTAAACAGATAGCCTCTGGTATTTGCTATTGTCGCCCCAGAAAATAAGTACTGGCTGTCCAACCAATCTCAGTCTCTCATAATCTAAGTTGTCACCTCTCATCCTTCGTTGCTTCCTTCGGATGACGTGTTCTCCAATCCAGGCAACTTCCTGGTAAGTTTCCTCTGTAACCCACTCTAAAGCTTCCACATCCTTCCTTCTGTGAGGCGACCAGATCTGAACCCAATGTTCCAAGTGTGGTCCAACCAGAGTTTTATACAGTAGCAACATCACCTCACTGCTCTTGAACTCAATCCCCGACGATTGAAGGCCAACGCAACATATGCCAAATCAACCACTCTATCAGAATATCATTCTTCTGATTTCTTAAAGCCCCCTTCTCCTCCCCTTCCTCCTCCTCCCCCTTTCTCTGGGACGCTTTGCTACATTGAAGGTGCTACATAAATGTAGATGGTTGCTGAGTAGAAAATTAAGCTAACTTCCAAGTTAATGAAACAACTCTGAAAGAGGAACAGACGCTGGCTTATGAAGCCTCATCTAACTTAGTCAGCGCAATAACACTCCTGCGTGTGTGAGTTTCATTAGCTCCACTCAGAGCTGTCCAAATAATTAAACAGCGTCAGCTGCCACTGGCTGATAGTGGAAAGCAACCTTGGACAGTCAGTGTCAGATGGGCTGACAGCAACGTGCTCTGTTCCGATTCTATCCACGATAATGTAATGGCTTTAATGGCTCTTTGCCTGGATCAAATTACTTATTACAAGAAGTAAGAGTGTTAGCTGTAGTGATGGGCATTACTGCCAGAAAGAGGTGGTGAATTTTCACCATGCCGTGCTGCTCAGAGTAAGAGGCGCTCACCTCCCTGATGGACGTGCAAGCCTCTGCTCCCTTCTCGGCCTACCGTCCTGACCCACTGCCCCCTCCACTCACAGTCCCTTCTTCCTTTAATCTATGCAATTCCACCAATGGGAATCTCTCCCATTTCTATTGATAGGTCAGATGGAGAAGCTAGAGGTTCACTAGGATGATTTCAGGAATGAAATGTTTATCGTACAAGGAGTGTTTGACATCTCTTGGCCTTTACTCATTGGAATTTAGGAGAAATTGATGGGGTGGGGGGAAGATGATCTCAATGAAACATTTTGAATGTTAAAAGGCATAGACAGAGTAGATATAGAAAGATTGTTTCCCATGGTGGGAGAGTCAGACACATCTTCAGGAATGAAGGACGTCTGCTTAGAACCGAGATGTGGACAAATTTCTTCTACCAAAGGGTGGTGAATCTGTGGAATTTGTTGCCATAATGTGAGGTAATACATTTTGGTTGAACTTGAAGGCAGAATACATGGTTAATAGCAGGATTCTTAACAGTGTGGAAGAACAGAGGGACCTTGAGGTCCAAATCCATCGATCTCTCAAGGTTGCTGCACAGGATGATAGGGTAGTTCAGAAGGCTTATGGTATACTGGCCTTCAGGGATTGAGTTCAAGAGTTGAGAAGAATTGTGGCAGCTCTATAAAACACTTCATTACAGGAAGGATGTAGAAGGTTTGGAGAGGGTGCAGAGGAGATTTACCAGGATGTTGCCTGGATTGGAGAATGTGTCTTATGAGGTAAGGTTATCAGAGCTAGAGTTTTCTCTTTAGAGTGAAGAAGGGTAATATGAGGGGAGGAAATTTTAAGGGCAATGTCAGGGGTATTTTTTTTTTTAATATGCACACTGTTGTGAGTTCCTGGAATGGAATATCAGGGGTGAAGGTGGAGGCTGGAATCAGGGGCATTTAAGATGAAACAAAAATAGAGGGTCATGGGGTTGAGGTATTTATTTTTTTAGTAGACTTGTGTAGATCATCATAATGTTGTAAGCTGAAGGTCCTGTTCTGTGGTGTCATGCTCTATAGTTTAGTTAAATTCCTTGAGGAAGGAAGGATGTAATGAGAGTTCATTGTTTGAGATATATATATATCTTCTTTGGCTTGGCTTCGCGGACGAAGATTTATGGAGGGGGTAAAAGTCCACGTCAGCTGCAGGCTTGTTTGTGGCTGACAAGTCCGATGCGGGACAGGCAGACACGGTTGCAGCGGCTGCAGGGGAAAATTGGTGGGTTGGGTGTTGGGTTTTTCCTCCTTTGCCTTTTGTCAGTGAAGTGGGCTCTGCGGTCTTCTTCAAAGGAGGTTGCTTCCCGCCAAACTGAGGTGCCAAGATGCACGGTTTGAGGCGATATCAGCCCACTGGCGGTGGTCAATGTGGCAGGCACCAAGAGATTTCTTTAGGCAGTCCTTGTACCTTTTCTTTGGTGCACCTCTGTCACGGTGGCCAGTGGAGAGCTCGCCATATATATATATATATATATATATATATATATATAGATATAAATAAAATATACTAAAGTCAACAGATTGAGGTAATGAAAAAAATTACAACAAAAGAGGTGCATTTGTATTTCAAAAGACCATCATAAAGGAAGAGCAAGAGCTTCTATTATAATGGGGTTATAATGGGTCAGGGTTAGGATGTGCTTTATATCCAGATAACTTTGAAATATGTCTGTCTTCTGAAATCTTGGAAACCAGGCACTAGTTATGGACTGTGAGATCCCACAAACAGCAATATGATGATTGATGAGACAATCTTTTCTAAGAGTTGTAAACTGAGGATAAATATTGGCCACAATGCTCAGGAAAACTGCTGTGCTTTCCTTGAAAATAACTAAGTTCTTTCACATCTAGCCTAGAAAAATTGGAGGTCCTTGGTTGAAAATCTCAAAGGTGCCACTTTCAGGCTGAACAGGGTGGGGTTAGCTGATTTTTTTTTAAATGTTTCACTCTGAGGGGTGGAATGCAAACACCCCTCCTCTGACTCTTAGGTGCCCTAACTTACCAGTGTTGAAGACCACCCATGTTGAAAAGCATGGACATGAAGGGCAGGTTTAGCACTCAGTCTTTGTATAACAAATCTGATTTTTACCTGACAATGATCATTTGGAGTTTGAAATTTCATGCTGGGGTGAAATCTGCCAATGTTCCTTTACCTGGGATTTCTTTGATGGGTTTTGTAAAATGTTTTAAGGTCTGCTCAGAGTTGTATGTGCAGCCCAATCCCTTTTCCAGTTCAACAGACACTCTAGGTGTTAGATGACTGTTTTGACAGTATTAATTATTTTGAAATTATTGCTTTCACACAAAGGGCCAATTGTAAAGTTATGCAGCTATTTTGAAAGAAATACAGAGACCTGCAGATGCTGAGAGCAGAATGTTTTGACAGTGTTTACTTCTCCTCCCCTCCAGCCTGCTCCCAATCTCACAACAGCTTGGACTCTTGTTGAATGAAGGCTCAGCGTGATTTCTTTGTCATGGCCCCTGGTAATCTCCTGACAACATACACCTCCCATTCCCACACATAATCCCGTTTTCACAACACCTGTCATTGGAAGGATTACATGCCCGTCAAAATATTTATCCTGGTTGGTTTGCAAAAGGTTTGCTTGCAGGTTGAGTTGGCTGCAAGGAAGACAAATGCAATGTTAGAGGAGAGAAGGAGAGCAGAAAGGATGTAATGCTGAGGCTTTACAAAGCGTTGGTGAGACATTTGGATTATTGTGAGCCTATTTTTTTTGGCCCCATGTCCAAGGAAGGATGTGCTGACTTAGGAGAGGGTCCAGAAGAGGTTTACGAGAATGATCTCAGAGATGAGAGGGTCTGATGGCTCTGCCCCTGTACTCACTGGCGTTTAGAAGGATAAAATTTAGACGTTCAGCATGGTAACATGCCATTTTGGACCACAAGTCCATGCCACCCAATTAACCTCCAACCTCCCAGTACATTTGCAACGGTGGGAGGAAACCAGCTCCTCTGGGGAAAACCCATACAGACACGGGGATAATGTAGAAACTCCTTACAGACAGAATCCTGAACCTGATAGATGGCACTGTAAAGGCATTGCACTAACTGCTACGCCAACTGTGCTGCCACAGTAGTTTATTGATGAGCTTGAATCCCCACTGTCCTCTCCCTCCCCATCACTATACAGAACAGAAGCAGGCCCTTCTACCAACCATGATGACCTTCAATAACATAACTATACCTCCCAGACTTTATATATTAAAAAAAAATGATTGGGCAGCCCAAATGAAGTTCATAACCTCTCTCTTTGATAGGGGGAGAGGAGTCTTTTTGGGTAAAATTAGAAATGCATAAGGTTGGTGAGAAGATGGCAGAAAATTTTATATATAAATGGAATTCTAAATTACTATCTGATCCTAAGAAAACCAACTGACTAAAGCATTTTTACAATTTAGAATAAACTCAGTGGTCAAATTGGTGTTAGGGGAGGCCTCTCACCCAAAACACTCAGAGCTCAAAATAAATTAATTCTGTTAACAATAATAAAATTTTAGAAATGTGGGATCAAATATATCGAAGATTGTTTTCAGCAAAGGGCAACTTATAAATCAGGAATAAACTTGGAGTTTTAAATGCATCCTTTTTCTGCTATCTTCAGTTAAGATCTTATTTAAGGGATAAAGTAGGCCCAGCACTGACCTTACCACAGTGTTCTGAAATAGACACTTTGGTTCAAAAAGGGATCACAAAGAAACTTATCTCAAAAATGTATTTCTTACTTTGGGCAGAAGCCTCTAAACAAGGGCTAGATAAGTCGAAAGGAAGATGGGAATCCTATTTGGATGTAGAAATTGATCCATGTTGCTCGTCTGACCTGTGTCAGGACAGCAAGAGCAATACAATTGATGGAAAGTATAGGCTGGTGCCATATAATTTTTACATCAGTTGTATCTTACTCATCAAAAATTAAATGAATTCAAATCTGAATTATCCAATTTGTTTTTGATGTGGTCAAGATGTAGGGACATTTTTGCATTTGACCCAGTCATGCCCTAATGTGAGATCCTTCTGGGAAGATTTGGGGAATTCGATACCCTCAGGTGCCAGAATTGTTTTTATTTGGGAAATTAGCAGATACAAGACCTAAAATGTGGCTGTTGAAATATCAATTGAAATCTGTTAAACTTGCTTTAGCGGTGGCCAGGAAATGCATAGCCATTACTCGGAAATCTGATTCCCAACTGAGTCTGACCCGCTAGAATTCAGAATTGCACAGTCGTGATCCCCTGGAGAAGATGACTTTCAATCTCCGAAATTGTTACGTTTTTAAGAATATGGAACCCATATTTACGGGGGTTAACTTTTGTTGATTTTCCCCCTCTGGTATCCAATACCACTATCTTTAGTATCTCTAGTGATGGTTATGTTAAGAATTTCCTCCCTTAAGGGAGGAAGTCAGTTCTGGATGAATCACAATGTTTCATCTGAATGTAATTAATGCTTTTGGAAAACATGATTTTTGTCACATCATGTGGGAGAATTCCCCCTTTTTTTCTTTTTCCTTGGGGAGGGGGGTTTCCTTCTTTGAAGGATCAACAGAGTGTGTATTTTTTAAATTTAAACAATAGTGTAGAATTTGATATGATGATAATTGTTGATCCTCCTTTGAAAACGATTAAAAGAAAGTTTAAAATAAATTATCTATAATATTTTTAATAAAAACACGATGCTGGAGAAACTCAGCAGGTGAAACAGTGTACTTTACAGAACAAAGATAAAGATACAAAACTAATGTTTCATGCTTGAGGCCTTCATCAAGATATGAGCAGAATATAGGCAGGCGCCCGAACTTGGACTCCTGCCTACATTTTATCATACCTTGATGAAGGGCTCGAGCCCGAAACGTTGGCTATGTACCTTTTAATCTATAAAGGACACAGTTTGACCTGCTGAGTTTCTCCAGCTTTGTGGTTTTTACTTCAACTATGGCGTCTGCAGACTTTCGTGTTTTACCTTGATTCTAATTCCCTGCACATAGATCATGGCCTTCTCTGGTTTGGGGAATGAAAGTCCGGTCTGGCAATTTCTTCATTGTTGGGAGAGTCTCTGTGTCCCTAACTTCTACCATCATTCCCACCCCCCTGCAATATTACAAAGAGGAGAACCTTAACATCAAAGGAGGGAAGCCATGTTTCACGATAAAGAAAGGCATCTCTGACATTCTGGAACAGAAGACCCCATCCTGGGAGCAGATGAGACCGGAATTGAAAGGAATGGAATCCTTGCAGGAGGCAGGGTGGGGAAAGGTGTGGTTACAGTAGCTGTGGGGGTTTGTAGAAGACGTCGATTCAAGTGCTTGTCTTCTAGGATGGGGACAGAGAGATCGAGAAAGGGGAAAGTGTTGCCAGAGATGAAGCCAAGTGTGTTTGAGGTTGGGATGAAAGTATGCAGCAAAGTGAAAGGGGCAAGGATGGTGAGAAGTCCTGAAGCTGAGAGGTTCAAGGCTGCCATGGAATGTAGGGGGGGAAGAATTGAATATTCAAGGTACTTCTTTCTTGCTGACTGTGGGATCATGCCATGTCCTCATTGGCTGACATGTTGGGCAGGGCACCAGCTGCTTTTGTTTCCAGCACACTCGATTGAACTGGGAGATTGGGGTAATATTTAAGTTGAAGATGAAAGACAGCAATAAACTCTTGTGTGGTCCAAAGCATTCCTGTTTAAATTGATGACTTGAGGAATCTTTCATAATAAAGCTCAATGGGTCACTCAGAAGTAACAAAACCATTCTGGGTTGTGTTTGTGAATCTTCAATCATCTTTGCTCTCTGTTATGACATGCATTGGGCACCACCAGCCCCATGCCACTTTGTTTAAAGGGAATCTGCACCTTTATCATTGTGTTGCTAAGTTACCAAGAGAGGAGGAGAAGGGTGAGGAAATTTCCTTCATTTTCTCCCTGCTCCTTAATTGTGAGGGAGCTTCACGGATCAGAGCCCATCAAAGACGACTGTTGGGACAGAGCCAGCTGTCATGTTAACCCTTCAGATCGTGGACGTTGTGGAGGGTGGACGGAGGTTGGGAGGAATACGGCGAGGCTGGGTCGATGGGTGGTGTTTCGTGTGATGCTTCATGTTCACTTGAGAAGGACAGATGAAGAGGGGTGCCTCGCTCAAAGCAATGGCTGAGATAGTGGGAATTTGCTGAGGCCAGACAATGTTTGAGAGATGGTGAGGGATTTCAAATAAGAATGAGAATTTTAATAATAAACCTGGCATCACTCTGAACAGCAAGAAAATGACTAGCAACATTAATTCATACAGCATGGAACAGGCCCTTCAGCCCAAATCATTCTGGGGGAACCTCATAGCCTATATTTAATCCATATCCTATCAATAATCTGTTTGATGTTGGAACCATACTCACCTATGTAGCTTCCTCTGGCAACTTGTTCCAGATAAGTGAGAGGAACCTTAAATCTTCTCTCTGCCAACCTATGCCCTCTAGTTCTTGAATCATCTACCCTGTGGGTGGGGAGGGGGGGGGAAAGGCTGTGAACATTACACTCCAAGAGCATAAAGACCCTGATGGATTGTGTCCAATATACTCCCTGGTCTCATGGAAGAAGCAATTTAATTGTAGGTAGAAACTTTAATGTACCCTATATATCCTTCATCCAATGAAAACATTCTGGTGGATGAACTCTTGAGTCGAGCAGTATCCATAGATTGCGAGAAATGGATCAGCTCATGAGTGAATGGCAAAGCAGACTTGATGGGCTGAATGGCCCAAAATCTTGTGGTTTTAGCTCAGAGATTGATGCATTTAACAAAAGGTTGGAGGATTAACTGACACTTCTCACTCTGGACCCAGAATAGACTAGACCAAGTAATTTTTGAATGTAGAAAGGCCTGGACAGAGTAAATGTGGCAAAGTTGTTTCCCATGGTAGGCGAGTCTCGGACGAGAAGGCATAACTTCAGGATTGAAGGGCGCCCACTTAAAACGGATGTGGAAGAATTTCTTTAGACTGGCGAACCTCGAACTTTCAGCCACAGGCAGATTGTTGGGTATACTTAATGATTGATTGATGGGTACATGAATAGTCATGGTATAAAGGGTTATGGGGAGAAGGCAGGGGAGTGGGACTAAATGAAAGAATAGATCAGCTCATGTTGGAATGGGCTGAGTGGCCTACTTTTTCTCTTAGACCTTATGGTCTTATCCTAGAGATTGAAGCTTTTATCACAGGGTTGGAGGGTTAACTGACACCTGTCACTCTGGAGCTTGAATAGACAGGAGCTATTATTCCTCATTGTACACTGGAAGCTGCAAGACCTTCGTTAGATTCTTTCAGCTTGCTTTGTTTCAATGACACAGAGCTCCATTCAATACTCTCAGGGGTGCCTTGGAAGTTCCTGAAGCATTATACATAAAGCAAAGAGGGTTTCACACTGTGGATATTGATGAGATCATGATCTTCCCCTCCCCCCACCCCACCCTGTGGAACTCCACCAGTGAAAGGCATATCAATGTACAAAAGGCTCTGTCGGATTATACCTACAGTCAAAAGGATATCTGAATTCCCTGGTGGAATCCTACAGAAGGGGGAAGGGAGATAATTTGGGGACAGATTAGAGCATTTAGGTTTCTGTCAGACTGAGGAGTAAAGACGCAAGAGTGAAACTGGATCAATGTTTTAAGAGATTGTTAGGGGTTGCCGGTGTTAACTCAGAGGCCTTTGCAATGAAAGTCACGACAGGGGCCTCCCATCCCTAGCAAGCCTGCTTCGTACGTACTGAGCGTGACAAAAAGACCCTCTTCGTTGTCTGAGACACATGAGACAGCAGGCACAGGAATCAGGAACCTGCTGGGGAAGCTCAGTGGGTCGAGCAGCATCCGTGGGAGAGAAAGAATGGCCAGGACTCGTCATCAGGACTCGGATTCTTTCTTTCTCACTTTTGCTGCTTGGCCTGCAGAGTTCCTCCATCAGCCTCTTCATTGCCTCCCTGTTACAATGTGATCCAGACATGAAGGGGAGGAATTCAATGGGCATCAGTATTGGAAGGTAATAGAAGAGGACTGTGTGAGCAGGGAGAGAATGGCAGAAAATCAACTTCCTGACACTTCAGGCTATATATAGTTCAGAAGAATAAGGTGGGGGGGGCAACCTCATAGAAATATTTTGAATGTTGAAAGGTCTCAACAGAGTAGATGTGGCAAAGTTGTTTTCCATGATGGGGAAGTAGAGAACCAGAGGGCACAACTTCAGGATTGAAGGGCACGCATTTAAAAGGGATGTGGAGGAATTTCTTTACCCTCTGGAATTTGTTGCCATGGTGGCTGTGGAGGCCAGGTCGTTGGGTCTATTTAAGGCAGAGATTGGCAGGTATCTGAATAGTCAGGGTATCAAAGGTTATGAGGTGCAGGTAGGAGAGTGGTGATGAGTGAGAGAATGGATCAGCTCATGATGAGATGGTGGGGCAGACATGATGGGCTGAATGGCCCACTTTTGATCCTATATTTATGGTCCAATGGTTTATGGCTTTGAACAGGGCCCTGTTTGCCCCTCTCACTGAGTGCTAACCAATTGGAATCTACAGTTCAACATGCTTGTCAGTGGGTCTGGCAGGAGGGTTACTGGAGAGGTCACAGTGGGAGGTTCTCTTGGGTTGTGCCAGGACTGTTCTTGGAATGTAGGACAGTACAGTGCAAGAACAGAGCCTTTGGACCTCAATGTCTGTGCTTACTATAATGCTAAATTTAACTTAAACTTTTTTGCTTGCACATGATCCACACCTCTCCATTCCCTGTACATTCATGTGCCCATCTAGATGCCTCACAAATGTTACTGTTATGTCTGTTTTCACCACTACCCTGCTCAAGGCACCCACTACTCTGTGTATATTTAAAAAAAAAACATTTCCTCACACATCTCCTTTAAACTAACCCCCACACCTCACTGTAATACATGTACTTGACCTTCTTGGTCTCCATCCAAAGAATGGATTAAACTCTGATCGAAACCAGCACATTGGGAGGGGAAGGACTTATTAATGTTGGGGGTTAGGGGAACTTCTTGTCATAAGATAAACCCATTGCCTCTCAGCACCAGAGACCAGAGTTTGATCCCGACTTCGGGCACTGTCTATGTGGAGTTTGCACATCTTCCCCATGACTGCAAACTTGATGTGACCCATGGGTGCTCTGGTTTCCTCCCACCTCTCAAAGGCCAGTGTGTTGGAGCCAACCGAGTTTTCAGAATGCAGTCCAACACATGTATGTTGACCAAGTTTCTTACCTGAGCTGGTCCCATCTGCCTGCATGCGACCCACATCCTTTGAACCTTTTCTGTCAGTGTACCTGCTAAATGAATGTTGTAATTGTCTCCACCTCTGCCATTCTTCCCTGGCAGCTCATTCCACACACCCACCACCCTCTGGAGAAAAGGTGCCCCATTAATCCCTTTTAAATTGCTACCCCTCACCTTCATTCCATGCCCTCTAATTTAACTGGTTAGTGTAAATTTCCCCAAGGGTGTGGGTGAGTGGCAGAATCTGGGAGTAGTTGATGTTTGGAGAATAAAAGGAAATGGTATTAATTTTATGTACAACACAGAAGAAGCCTATTTCAGCCATTGAGACCTGCACCACCCAATTAACCTACTTACCCTGTATGTTTTTTTTGGGGGGTGGGTTAAGGAGAAACCAGAGCACCCAGACCAAACCCACTCAGGAGTGCTACATGAAAATCTGCTGTGATCGTAGTAAAAACACAAATGCTGGAGGAACTCTGCGGGTCTCGTAGCATTCAAGGTACACCTTGAAGAAGTGCTCAGGGCTGAAATGTCATTTATGTATCTTTACCTCCTATGTGAGAAGTGCTGTGTTCCCCCAGATTTGCTGTTATTTTGAAACCCTCGAATGTCATGCAGAATGAACCGACTCCTTACAGATAGTGCCAGATCGCTGGTGCTGTAATAGCGTTGCTCTAGCAGCTACGCTAACAGTACTGCCCAGATGGGAATCACTGGCCCTGGACCTGTTACTGTGCAGTATCACTCAATGACTTGAAGAAGCTCGTAGACTCTGAAGACATGGATGCATTTTGAGGTAAGAATGATGGGACAAAGTCGGAATCTAACTTTGATTCGGGGGATATGGAGAGGCTTAAGAGGGACCTTTTCACTCTGTGTCTGGAACAAGTTCCCAGAGGAAGCTATAGTTATGGTGTTTGAAAGATACTTGCTTGGATGTATGGATACGGCCTAGAAGGATGTATCCCAAATGGGACCCGCCCAGAATGCTGGCTTGACCAGCTTGGATGAGTTTTGAGCTGTTTGGTTCTCTGACTCTAGTGGAGGAACAAAGGGAGAATTGGAACCACTGGGATCACAACAAACTACAGATGCATTAAAACACCATGACTTCAAGAAACCAGATGTAAGGGGAATGTTACTGAAAGATGGGAGGACCTGCTAAATAGAGATGCAACTTTACCTTGGCTGAGCTTGATCAGAGTGTGATTCTGGTAGATACAGTGTTGTCGACCAGTGGTGGAGTTGAGAGTCAAATATTGGAGAAGTGATCAGGAAAAAGGTTTTAAAATCCAAGCATTGCCAGTTCAAATTTATTATCATCTGATTGTACATATTTCTTTGGCTTGGCTTCGCGGACGAAGATTTATGGAGGGGCAAAGTCCACGTCAGCTGCAGGCTCATTTGTGGCTGACAAGTCCGATGCGGGACAGGCAGACACGGTTGCAGCGGTTGCAAGGGAAAATTGGTTGGTTGGGGTTGGGTGTTGGGTTTTTCCTCCTTTGTCTTTTGACAGTGAGGTGGGCTCTGTGGTCTTCTTCAAAGGAGGTTGCTGCCCGCCGAACTGTGAGGCGTCAAGATGCACAGTTTGAGGCAGTATCAGCCCACTGGCGGTGGTCAATGTGGCAGGCACCAAGAGATTTCTTTAGGCAGTCCTTGTACCTCTTCTTTGGTGCACCTCTGACTCGGTGGCCAGTGGAGAGCTCGCCATATAATACGATCTTGGGAAGGCGATGGTCCTCCATTCTGGAGATGTGACCTACCCAGCTCAGTTTGATCTTCAGCAGCATGGATTCGATGCTGTCGGCCTCTGCCATCTTGAGTACTTCAATGTTGGAGATGAAGTCGCTCCAATGCATGTTGAGGATGGAGCAGAGACAACGCTGGTGGAAGCGTTCTAGGAGCCGTAGGTGATGCCGGTAAAGGACCCATGATTCGGAGCCGAACAGGAGTGTGGGTGTGACAACGGCTCTGTATATGCTAATCTTTGTGAGGTTTTTCAGTTGGTTGTTTTTCCAGACTCTTTTGTGTAGTCTTCCAAAGGTGCTATTTGCCTTGGCAAGTCTGTTGTCTATCTCGTTGTCGATCCTTGCATACGATGAAATGGTGCAGCTGAGATAAGTAAACTGGTTGACCGTTTTGAGTTTTGTGTGCCCGAAGGAGATGTGGGGGGGCTGGTAGTCATGGTGGAGAGCTGGCTGATGGAGGACCTCAGTTTTCTTCAGGCTGACTTCCAGGCCAAATATTTTGGCAGTTTCCGCAAAACAGGACGTCAAGCGCTGAAGAGCTGGCTCTGAATGGGCAACTAAAGCGGCATCGTCTGCAAAGAGTAGTTCACGGACAAGTTTCTCTTGTGTCTTGGTGTGAGCTTGCAGGCGCCTCAGATTGAAGAGACTGCCATCCGTGCGGTACCAGATGTAAAAAAGGTCTTTCATGGCTTGTTTCAGCATCATGCTGAAGAAGATTGAAAAGATGGTTGGTGCGAGAACGCAGCCTTGCTTCACGCCATTGTTAATGGAGAAGGGTTCAGAGAGCTCATTGCTGTATCTGACCCGACATTGTTGGTTTTCGTGCAGTTGGATAACCATGTTGAGGAATTTTGGGGGGCATCCGAGGCGCTCTAGTATTTGCAGATGAAACTGCATCTCTCCAGACCATGGTACACACACAAAAAAAACACAACGCGATACCAGTCTGAAAATCCGTACTGGTCATGGATTGGGTCGGTTCGGATATTTGGGCAGAATTTTTAAAATTAAAATTTAAGGAGGAATAAAGAAGGGATGAACATGTACATTTTGATAGTTTATTCATCAGCAAATACAGCATGCTTCATTGATCAAAACAACCAGTTTGAAAGAAAAATAAAGCCACTTGTTGCCACTGTGCATCTGTGGCACGCACATACGCACATTATTTTTAAAAGTTTGAGAGTTTTTGAAAAGTCTGGATTCTCGTGTGGTCTGAGTTTCTGGCATCTGAACTTTTGGACCTGCTGTACATTGTGTATAAAGATCACAAATAATAATTTAAAAACAAAAATATATATAAAAATTAAAAATCTGGGATGATTTTCATGGTGACAAGGTGGGGTTTGTCAGCCTTGCAGCCACCCTGGCAGTTCTGATTTGATGCTCCTGTGCCACCTCCTTGATGTAGTGGATCAAAGATGCTGTGTGCTGGATGGGAAGGGTCATCCATAATTCCTTGAGCCCTATTTAGGCAGTGCTGTCCGTGAATGTCATCTATGGAAGAAAGTGAGACCTCAGTGATTCTCTTGGCTGTTTTGATGATCCTTTATTGACTTCCAGTCTGATGTTCAGTAGCTACCATCCCACACAATGATGCAGCCAGGCAAGATGCTCTCACTGTGCTCCTGTAAAATGTTGTCAAGTTGGGGGCTGGTGGTGTTGCACTCCTCAAACTCTTTAGGAAGTGTAGGCATTGCTGTACCTTCCTAACTAATGAGGAGGTATTGTGGGTCCAGGATGGGTCGTTCCTTATGTGGGATATAAACACAAGCTGTGAAATAACTCTGGAATACCTCGTCAACCACCAAGTCAGATTGGTCAGAGAAGCCCATCACCATTATTCAGTGCTTCACGAAAAGGAACCTGCCATGCTTGCCCACATGTGAGGGTAGGGAAAATTGTTATGTGGAGCAGGTTTACATAGGTTACCACACCATTGTGGCCTGAAGGGCCTGTGGTGTAATGTTCTACGTGACTCCAGGCACACAGCAGTGCAGTGTGCTTTGGAAAGGCCCAACACCGAGAGAATGTGGCTGCCCCTCTGTGGAATAAGTCTGTGTGATCCGGAGGGACCACAGCTTAGAAGGGGATGTGAAACTTGCAATAAAGATGTAATCAGCAAATGAAATATTTACAGACCAGCATCTGTTTTGTAGAATGCACATGTTTGTAGAGAGTCAATTAAATTACAATCTGAATCTCTGGGGCCTGGGTGAATCTATGAAACATTTGTTACTTCTGTGACTGCATCTTAAGCCCACCTCTGGTTCAGGAGATATTTTTAGAATGTAGAACATTGAACATTTACAGCACATTACAGGTCCTTTGGCCCATAATCTTGTCCCAACCTACATCAACCTATGCAGAAAACTAAACCCCCTGCCTCTTAACCCTCTTTTTCTTTCATTCATGTGGCTGAGTCTTTTAAATGTCCCTATTGTACCAGCATCCACCTCTATCCCGGCAATGCATTCCAGGCACCCAGTACTGTGTGTAAAAGAAAAAAATAATTACCCTTAGCTTCTCCCCTACAATGTTGTACCCTCACTTTGTACAGATGTCCACTCGTGTTTGCCGCCCTCAACCTGGGGAAACAGGAGCTGGCTGTTCACTTTATCTATGCCTCTCATAATCTTGTACACCTATATTACCTCTCATCCTCCTTTCCTCCAAAGAGAAAAGTCCCAGCTCTGTTAACTTTTGCCTCTGAAGACATGTTCTCCATTCCAGGCAATGTCTTGGTAAATCTCCTCTGCACCCTCTCCAAAGTTTGCACATCCTTCCTGTAATGAGGTGACCAGAACTGAACACATCACTCCACGTGTGGTCTAGCCAGTTTTGTAGAGCTGCAATGTTGCCTCATGACTCTTGATCTCAAACCCCTGACAAATGACAGCCAGCTCACCATCAGCCTTGTTAACTACCCTATCAACCTGTGTGCCAACCTTGACAGATCTATGGATTTGGACTCCAAGGTCCTTCTATTCTTCCACAGACTTTCTTACTTTGTTGTGGAAGGGTTGTGTGAATTTTTATAGCTCCATCCTTGTCCCTTTAAGTCTATGCAGATATGATGGCGGAGCTTAAGAGACAGTTAGATAGATGTGAATATACAGGGAGTGGAGAGATATTAGATCATGTGCAGGCACCAGTTTATTTAATTTGTCATTGTGTTCAGCACAGATATTGTGGGCTGAAGGCCTGCCTTTGGAGTGTTCTGTGCTCCTAAACTGATGATGTATTTCTTAATCAATTACTCTGGCTCCTAAACCGATGGTTTATTTCTTAATCAATTACTCCGTTGTAATGAAGGAAAGTCTGAACCCAACTAGAGCACAGGAAGATGGCATGAACAGCAAAGCCATCGTGCTATGAAGCCCAAGAGCCATGCAAAACAGGCCCTTTAGCCTATTATCTCTATGCTATCAGACCATAAGACATTGGAGCAGAATTGTGCTGTTGGCCTATTGAGTCTATTTCATCATTCAAATCATGGCTGATGTATTTTTTTTCTTCTCAACCTCATTGTCCTGCCTTCTCTCCATAACTTTTGATGCCTTGCTAATCAAGAACCTATCACCTTCTGCTTTAAATCTCCCCATTGACTTGGCCTTCACAGCCATCTGTAGTATCGAATTCCACAAGCTATACCACTCTCTGGCCGAAGAAATTCATCCTCCCCTTTGTTCTGAAGGGCCTCTCTTTAATTTTGAGGCTGTGACCTCCGTTCCCAGACTCTCCCACTATTAAAAACATCTTTTCCACGTCCTCTCTATCCAGCCCTTTCAATATTTGGTGGGCTTCAATGCGACCCTCTTCTCATCCTTCTAAACTCTAATAGGTACAGGCTCAGAACCATCAAACACTCCATATATGTTAACCCTTTCATCCATGGAGTTATTCTCGTAAACCTAATCTGGACCCTCTCCAACTTCAGAACATTCTTCCTCAGATACATTGGTCATCTGCTATCTATACATATTGATCCTATTTAATGATAGTGTCGCCCAACGGCCAAGCTATTTGTTTCAGCAATGTTGAGAGAAAGATCAAGGCTGGCCTGCTCACTAAGGGTAAACAACTTGGCTTCCTTTTTCACTGGTGCCACATGAATGTCCACTCCCCTGGACTAGGCAGACAGGACCTTGGGGAAATGTCTCTTCCAACATAACAGTGAGATGTCAAATAACTTCCATTAAGAATTTTATAAGGACTGAAGAACAAAAGGAGACAGCCATCCAGCCTGTCGAGTCTGCTCCACCATTCAAAGTGATCATGGCTGATCTGAAGATAGGCTCATCTCCACCTCAGTTCCCCTACTATATAAAAAATCTATTCATCTTGGTCTTAAATATATTTACTGAGGTCCCTGTCTCTGCTTCAATAGGCAGCAAATTCCACAGATTCACCACCCTCTAGGAAAAGCAGTTCCTCCTCATCTCATCCTAAATCTATCACCCTGAATCTTGAGGCTGTCTCCCCGAGTTCTGGTCTCCCCACCAATTGAAACCACTTATCTCTGCCTTTCATAATTTTATGTCTCTATAAGTTCCCTCTCATTCTTCTCATTTCCAGCGAGTCGTCCCAGATGACTCAATCTCTCCTCATAGCCTAAACCCCTAATCTCTAAATCAACCTGGTGAATTTCCTCTGCAGCGCCTCCAAAGTCTTCCTCAAGAAAGGAGGCCTGAACTGCACACAGTACTCCAGATGTGGAGTATTTCTCTTCTCTCCCTGTAATTTTGTTGCCATACCAACAATTTGGCCCCCTCCCCATTCCCAATAAAAACTCAGAGAAAGGCTGGACGAACGAGTGCAGGGTTCCAATCCGAAATGTCGTGTTCTTTCTCACCCACGGATGACACTCAAACTCCTGAGATCCTCCACGTATTGTGTTTACTGCATGGTTGGAAGTCTAGAATACATTAGCAGGGATGGTTGTGGAGGAAGGTTCTAGTGCTGAGCCCAAAAGAAAACAGAATGAGTGTCCAAAAGGAAGGAATTTGTAGGGAGATTACCTAAATTATTCTTACACAGAGCTAGTACAGATTAAACAGGCTGAATGGTCTTTTCATTGACCCCCCAAAAAAACAGTGTGGTTTACTCTGCATCTAATCCTTCTGCTTTGAGTGATTTCAATGGATGAAATAGATGAATTTATTTTTCTTGATTGGTATGGTGACTGCTGAATGGAAATCAGATGTACTTACTACTTGTGTTAAACACCAAGGCTATTGGACTGTCCTCCTTGGAGTTCAGAAGAATGGGGTGGGGGGGTGGTGGGGGGAGAGGAAAGAGGACCTTGTTTAAACATTTCAATTAGTGTAAAGAGTGGACAGAGTAGATGTGGAAAAGTTGGTAGGGGAGTCTTGGATAAGAGGGCTCAACTTCAGAATTGAAGGACGCCCCTTTAAAACAGAGATGTGGTGGAATTTCTTCAGCCAGTGTGGTGAGCCTTTGGAATTTGCCAGGTTATTGTCTGTATTTAAGGCAGAGATTGATAGGTGTCTGAATAGTCAGGGTATAATTTATGGGGAGAAGGCGGGGGGAGTAGGGATGAGTGGGAGAATGGATCAGGTCATGATGGAATGGTGGGGCAGACTTGACAAGCCAAATGGCCTACCTCTGCTTCTTTGTCTTGTGATCTATTTGTGGGTCTAACCTTCCAGCAGCTGATCAATTCCACTCCCCCAAATATTCCCAGGGAGAAGTGTCTGTCCTTGACCATTGTCAGGGTGAGGCCTAATGTAAGCCTGAGGAACCACACCTCATATTCTTCCTGCACTGCCTCAAACCCAACAGCAGGACTTGTGATGTGATGGTGTGATAATCTGTGGGCAAGCAATGGACTCGAGGACTTTGCACAAGGTGTAAACTCTTTATTGGTGAAACCGTTCTAGGAGACTTCTTTGCCCTTTTATGTACTCAAAGTGACAGTCATATAGTTCGACAGTGCAGATACAGGCTAAGAATCAATGCTAACTAAATTGTCCATTTGCTACATTCAATCTGTATCCCTCTGAATCTTTCCTGCACTGGTTTGATTGTCTGTAAAATGTCATAATTGTTCATCCTCTGGCAGCTCATTTCAGACACCCTCCACTCTCTGTGCAAAAGATATCTCCTAGGTGCCCTTCAAATCTTTCTCCACTCACCTTTAACCTGTAGAGCACTTTTGACCATTAAAAAAGAGACCAGGATCTTCATGAAGGGTTGTGGAAGCAAAATATTCAGAGATATTTAAAGAGGGGGTGGGGGGGTTGACAGGAATTGAAAGATTAGGGTTTTGGGGAACTGGCACAGAGGAGTGGCGGCCAGGGGAAGATCAAATGAAGGTCGTGCTAGAGGGGCCGAGTGGTTTTGTTTTGGTGAGGCCAAATTTGGAGTATTAAATGCAGTTTTGGTAACCTATCAACAGGAAAGTTCTCAATAAGATAGAAAGAGAGCAGAGAGGATTTACTAGGATGTTGCCCAGACTTCAGGAACTGAGTTACAGGGAAAGGTTAAACAGGTTAGGACTTGATTCCCTGGAGCATAAAAGAATGAAGGGGGATTTGATAGAGGTATTTAAAATTATGTGGGGTCTAAACAGAGTAAATGTAGGTCGGCTTTTTCCTCTGAGGGTTGGTGAGATACAAACCAGAGGATGTGGGTTCAAGGTGAAAGGAGAGAAGTTTAGGGGGGACATGAGTGAGAACTCCTTCACATAAAGAGTGGTAGGAGTGTGGAACGAGCTGCCAACTGAAGTGGTGAATGCAGGCTCAATTTTAACATTTAAGAAGAATTTGGTCAGATACATGGATGGGAGAGGTATGGAGGGCTATGGACTGGGTACAGGAAAAAAAATGGATTATAAAAACACACCAAATTGCTGGAGGAACTTGGCCAGTCTTTCAGCATCCAAAGGAGACAAAGATATATTGTTGACATTTCGGGCCATGGACAATGAAATACTGGTTGAGTTACTCCAGAATTTTGCTGTGTTTTTACTGCAATTACAGTGTCTGTAGATTTTTGTTTCACTCAGAAAAATGGATTGGCCAAACTAGAAGGGCCTGTTTCACTGTGGTATTGTTCTGTGATTCTTCATTCTGCATACTCTGTGCAATGTCTGCTGGATGCTTTCGACATGAAAGATAGACATAAACCATCATTTGTTTCTACTGCCTTTAGTGCCTCACTGGTCATTACTATCAGCTATCGATTTAAGAATTAGATTTGATAAGTAATGGGTCAATCCAGCACAGGTGGCCCCTTTGCCACTGGACACCGCAGTGGCCTCTTTATGGGAATGTTGAATTCAGCTACACAGCTTATTGACAAGCGAACAACGTTCCAGGTTTATGAGGCAAATCGAGCATAATTGTTTTCATTTGATCTTGTAGCTCTCGAGGAATGTAATTTCACACAGTTTCCTAAGGTCAGAGCTACTAATTTCCACATTATCTTGTGAAGGGGAAAACAAAACTGGTGTGTCTGTGAGTGTTGGTGTGTATTTGTTTGTGTGAGAGAGTGTGTATATGTCTGAGAGTATAAGTGTGTGCTCGTGTGTTTCTGTGTGTCTGCTGTGTGAGTTTGTTTCTGTGCGTGTGTGAATTGTGTCTGCATGTGTTTGTGGCACCTACCAAATCTTCCTATTTACATTTACAGGGATATTGTTCCATGCAGTTTTTGATGGCTCTATAAGGCAGTTGTTCTTGATTTCTATGTATTTGTATATTTAACTGTCCTACCCTTGATCTCCACCCGAGATGACAACCAGCAGAAGACAAAACTGTACAGCATGGAACAGTCCCTTTGGCCCAACTCATCCCTGCTGACCAAGTTGGCCTTCTGGGCTACTCCCAATTGCCTGCATTTGGTCCACACCCTTCAAATCTTTCCATCTGCACATCTGTCCAAATATATTTTGAACATTATAATTTTGCTTCCACAGCTTCCTCTAACAGCTCATTCCAGATATGGGACACCCCCCCCCCCCCCCCCACCGAGTGAGAAAGTTGCCCCTCAGGTCCTTCTTAAATCTCTCTCCAGTCACCTTAAACCTTGGCCCACATGTTCCAGAATTGTCTTCTCTGGGAGCAAGGCAGTAAACATTGACTTTATGAACACCCCTCATGAAATTATAAATCTCCAGACGATCATCCCTCCGCCTCCTATGCTCTGGGGAATAAAGACCCAGCCTCACTTGATAACTCAAACCCCTTTCTCTCCCCCCACCCCCACAAGTCCCGGCAACAACTGGGCACTTTGTTTCCCTCAACATCCATCAACTATTGTCACCAATTTGTTTCAGTTGCTGCTGTGTCATGAAACAGTGCAGAGAGAAGGTGAAAGCAATTGATAAGTGAGTCCAAATGTGAAAGGAGACTCAATTCACCCGAAATATTCCCCTTGTGGTGCACAAGTTTGTTTTCCTAACGAGTGTGCAGCAATTTTTTAGGCTCATTAACTTTGCCTGTTATTAGGACAGGCTTGATGTTCCATTCCATTGCTGGTTTAAAGCATCAAGCATATTCACAGGAGATCCTGCTCCATCAGATGTGGAAAATAAAGACTTGCATGTTCCAAAAACCTAATTCCACAAACTCTGAAATACATTCATTATTTTTTGTCTTTATCCAATATTTTAATGCTATCTCCAATTCTGAATTTGTTAACCCTAATCAAAGTAGAACACGACAGCAAAGGGCAACACGGTTAGTGCGATGCTGTTACAGAACCAGCGACCCAAGTTGGAATCTGGCGCTTGTCTGTAAGGTGTTTGTACGTTCTTCCTGTGTCTGCATTTGGTTTCCACTGGGTGCTTTGGTTTCCTCGCCCCTTCAAAATGCGCAGTAGTTTGTAGGCTAATTGACAGTAATTGGGCAGCATGGATTGTGAGCCGAAAGGGCCAGTTACCATACTGTATGTCTAAATGTAAAAGTTCAAGCCCTTCAGCCCCCGATGTTGTGCCATGCTATGTGAACCTACTCCATCATTAATCTCACCCTTCGCTCTCTCACAGTCCTGATGCCATATTTTTCTCCATTGTACCAACCTCCACCACCACCCTCAGCAACGCATTCCAGGAACCCGCTACTCTCAATTTAAAAAAAAACCTCTTACACACCTCTATTAATTTGTCTCTCATCCTCTATTACTCCAAAGAGAAAAGTCCTATCTCTGCTAACCTTTTCCTCATGAGAGACCTTTTCTAATCCAGACAGCCCCTGATATATCTCCTCTGCATACTCTCTTAAGCATTGAAATTCCTCCTGTAATGAGGCGACTAGAACTGAACTGAACTGGTTAGACCACCAAGTGAAATCACACTGCTGGAGGAACTCAGCAGGTCAAACAGCCAACTTTATATAGCCTAGATAAAGATACATAAGCAGCATTTTGGATGAGCCCTTCATCAAGGTATCAAAGTTGCTCCACCCTTATGCTTTTACTTCAATAACTGCACCTGCAGACTTTCGTGTTTCACTCTGTGGTCTAGCCAGAGTTTTATGGAGCTGTAAAATTGCCTCATAACTCTTGATCTCAGTCCCTTTTCAAAGTCAACACACCATATGCCTTCCTAACCACCCTACCAATTTACACAGCAACTTTGAAGGATCTATGGACCTGGACTCCAAGATCCGTCTGATCTTCCACACTGCTAAGAATTCTGCCATTAACCACATTCTCCATCTTTGGGTTCGATCTTCCAACATGTCTCATTTCACACTTTTCCAGATTGAACTCCATCTGCCACTTCTCCACCTAACTCTGTATCCTGCCTATAATCCTGCTGTTACCTACTTTGGACAAGGATTCTGTAATCTTTTATTTGCAGTATGATATGTCTTGACTTCAATGCTCTGTCCTTGTAAATCCCTTGCATTTCTTCCTCATCCCATACATCCGTATGTCTAAAATAGATTTATCTTATTTTTGGTCCAAAGGGGATAATATCTATTCATTAGGACTTCATCTGGAATGTTTTACCCACTTCTCCAATGATTCCAAATCACTTCATGTTATTGCCTTCAAGTCCCTGGTAAGTTGGATAAATGATCCTCCCTTGTGTAACTATAGAGAAGGGAGACAATAGCATCAATCTTTCTGGGTACAGATGTCAACAGAGGGATGTCAGAGTTTATTGTCATGAATACGTCACAAAATTCATTGTTCTGCGGCAGCATCACAGGTGTAAAAATTACACTAAATTGTATGTAAAATGGAATAAATTAGTGCAAAAAGAAGAGAAAGTGAGGTAGTATCTGTGGTTCATTGTCCATTTAGAAATCTGATGGGGGAGGGGAAAAAGCTGTTTTATGTTCCATTGGGGGTTCTTCAGGCTTCTGTGCCTCCTTCCTGATGGT
The DNA here is from genome assembly GCF_036971445.1 of Narcine bancroftii. Taxonomy (NCBI): domain Eukaryota; kingdom Metazoa; phylum Chordata; class Chondrichthyes; order Torpediniformes; family Narcinidae; genus Narcine; species Narcine bancroftii. The sequence goes on along the minus strand of NC_091475.1, from coordinate 23,238,240 downwards.
TTCAGTGAGTAGGGAGGCACGGTTAGCGCAACGCTGTTACAGCGCCAGCTATCGAGTTGGGGGTTTGATTCCTGCACTGTCTAAGAAATTTGTATGTTCTCTCTGCTTCTGCATGGGTTTCCTCCGGGTGCTCTTGTTTCCTTCCAAAATTCGAAAGGTACCAGAGGGTTGTAGGTCAATTGGGTGTAATAAGGCGGTATTGGCCTGTGGGCCAAAATGACCTGTTTCCATGCTGTATGTCAAAATTTAAATTAGAGGGCATGGGTGGAAAGGGTCCTTGAGGACTGAGACTGCTTTCTTGAGATACCACCTCTTGACGCTATCCTCGATGGAGTGAAGGCTGATACCCATGATGGCACTGACTGAGTTCATAACTCTTTAGCCTTTTTTCTGTCCTGTGTGTTGGCTCATCCATACCAGACAGTTCTCCAACCAGTCAGAATGCTCTCCACGGTACATCTGTAGAAATTTACAAGAGTCTTTGGTGTTCTACCAAGCCTCCTCAAACTCCTCACGAAGTATAGCTGCTGGTCAGCCTTCAATACTGCTCCTTATCAAGCACGTGCTCAATTTGCAGCATTTGGATTCTAACAGCTTATTCGACTGCAGACCACACGTGAGGTTTGGACTCGAGGATTCTGGCGGTGAGGTGGGAGCCATTGTTGTCAAGGCAATGTTCGGCAAGATGCAAAGTTTGGACATCCTGGTAAAACTGAAGCCAATCAGAATCAAAGGAAAATACTCCAATGGTTGAAGGCATCTCTCCTACAAAGAAAAACAGTTGTGATTATGGGAAGTTAACCATCCCAGCTGGAGGGGTTTCATAGAATCTGACTGTGGAAACAGTCCCTTAGGTCCAACTTGCCCATGCTGACCAACATGTCCCACCAGCACTAGTCCCACCTGCCTGCATTTGGCCCGTATCCCTCTCAACCCATCCTATCTTTGGACCTGTCCAAACACATTTTGAACATTACAATAGTACCTGTCTCAACCACTTCCTCCTGCAACTTATTCCATATACTCTGTGTGTGTGTGTGTGTGTGTGTGTGTGTGTGTGTGTGTGTGTGTGTGTGTGTGTGTGTGTGTGTGTGTGTGTGTGTGTGTGTGTGTGTGTGTGTGTGTGTGTGTCTGTCTCTGGTTAAAAAAAGAAAGTTATCCCTCAGGTACCTGTTAAATCTCTCTCCCCTCACCCTCACCTTAAACCATTTCCACTGGTTACCAATTCCCATACTTGGGGCAAGAGACTCTGTGCATTCACCAGATCTACTTCTCCCATGACTTTGGGCACCTATTTTGTACCTCATGAGTTTGTTGGGTAGCGACCCAAGAACAACCTTCATCAATGACCTTTCTCCATTTGTAAGTCAGCTGTAGGGAAGTTTGCTGTGATTCTCGCTCTTCAATTCCATTCACAACCTCTCCTGACGATGAAGAAACCCCTCTCTACCTACCACATGGGGATCTGTTCCACAGACAGCAAAATCCATGTGCATTCACTCAGAGTTTACCATAATGTTCCATGGTGTTATTATAAATGAATTTTGTGCCTTGTCCAACCCGTTCCCTCATCCATATCCTGGTGGAACTGGACCAACCACATAAATATTTACAAAACACAAATGTGAAGAAACCCAGCAGGTCACACAGCATCCATAGGGGAACCAACATTTCAAGCCTGAGCCCTTCACCTTATCTGCCAAGGATATCCATACCTGCTTTTTGGTCTCCTAGTTTCCTAATGATTGACACCCTGTCCTCCTACCTGAACAATTAATTCCCTCTGCTACTGATGCAGGGTGGCTCCTGCGAGTATCACCCACAAAATTACTTCCCTGAGCTATCTCAAATATTGCCACTAAAGCCCATGTTACGTTGGGCAGCACTGTTGGTGTAGCGGTTAGTGCAACGCGATTAAAACGCCAGTGACACGGGGTCGATTCTGCCACTCTCTGTCAGGATTTTGTACATTCTCCTGCCTTTTTTTAACATGTAGATTTACAACATTGTAACAGGCCATTTCCACCCGATTTACACCCAATTAACCTACACCCCCCACCTGTACGTTTTGAATGGTTGGAGGAAACTAGAGCCCCCAGGGAAAACTCAGACAGAAACAGGGAGAACATACAAACAAACCCCTTAGACAGCACAGGAGTCAAACCCCAGCCTGATCACTGGCGCTGTAAAGGTGTTGCGGGAACACCTGTGTGGGTTCTTTTAGGTGATCCATTTTCCTCCCATGTTCCAGTAAATGCTTTCCAATTCATTGAATCCTCATTAACTATCTTCCCTGTTTCTCATTTCCCCATCTCCCAACCAGATGGATCAATTGTCTTGAGTTCCGCAAGTTTTAATATTAACCAACCGAATCTCACGTGGAACCTTGCCATGTGGCTTTTGGCAGGTCCCAAGTAATGCATCTCATTTACGTTCCCCTGTTTACTTCCCCAGTTTTATGATGATTCACTGGCAGGGCTGAGATATTTCTTGTTCAAGTGTCATGACAAGCCACAGTCTTTGAGAAATTTCATTAACCAGAGGGTGGTGAAACAGTGGAACTCATTGCCACGGATGCCTGTGGAGGCTGTCAGTGGGGATATTTAAGGCGAAGGTTGCCAGATGTTTGATCAGGAGGGGAATCGAGGGTTATGGGGAGAGGCAAAGAGAATGGGGTTGAAAAAGAGAGTAAATCAACCATGAGGGAATGATAGGACGAACTCAATGGACCGAATGGCCCAATTACGCTTTCATGGTCTTTGACAGGGATTGTATTGGTAAGAGGGGATAGAGAGAAAGGGGTGGGGGCGACATGGTTAATGTAGCAGTTAGCGTAATGCTGCTACAATGCCAGTGATCGGGACTGGGGTTCGAATCCCACCTTGTCTGGTAAGAGTTTGTACATTCTCCCTGTGTCTGCAGGGGTTTTCCACAGGGGCTCTGATTTCCTCCCACCATTTGAATCATACCGGGGGGTGGGGGTGTAGACCAATCAAGTTTAATTGGACAGCATAGATTCGTGGACCGAAAGGGTCTGTAACTGTGCTGTATGTCTAAATTAAATTTAAAATTAAAAAAAGAGAAAGAGCAAGTTGAGAACTCCATGAGAGTGATAATGGAGCCTGTTTTCAGTCTCTTGTTGTCATCACTGCCTTGAATAAACAGCGAGTCTGGATCCTTAATGAGGTGGTATACATGAACGGTGTACACTGTCGCACATATAAATCATGGTCCTTTGTTTATTGTTCATTCACAAGGTGTGGCCACATTGGCAATGAGAATATATATTGTCCATCCCTCAAAGCCACTGAACCAAAGAGGCAATGAGACGTCAGAATTGCTGGAGGAACTCAGCCAGCCTTGTAGCACCTATAGGAGGTCAAGATATATTCCTGATATTGCGGGCCTGAGCCCTTGGTCAAAGTATGAAAGGAAGAGAACATCTTCCGGATAGACAGCTTTTGAATAGGTTTCCCAATGGAGCAACTGAATGGAGTGAGACACTAAAGTCTGCAGTCTCCTTTCAGTTGTGTTTTGACGACAATCACAGCATCTGCAGACTTTTGTGTTTCACCCAACTCAGTTGCTCCACTGGGAAATCATTTCAAGAGATGCCTACCCTGAAGATGTTCTCTCATACCTTGAAGAAGAGCTCAGGCCCAAAACATCAGTAATATATCTTTATCTCCTACGGATGCTGAAAGACTGGCTGAGATCCTCCAACACTTGCATGTTTTTAATACAATCACAGCATCTGCAGACTTTAATGCTTTGCAGGCAATGAAATGTGAAGCATATTGGTAGGTCTGGAGACACGTCGGCCAGGACAGACCGTGATGGTAAATTTGGTCATTGCCGAACCAAGCGGGTTTTCGATAACCCCTTTGGTCATGGTCACCAATACCAATGCTGGGTTTTCCATTCCAGAATGGAAATTCCCATTGGGATTGGGATTCAAATCTCTGGAACACAAGTCCAAGGGTTTGCAGGCTGGTACAGCACCGTAACCTTTACACAGTTGGAGCCCCGGGAAGGCAGACCTGCAGGGATAACTTTGAACTTTGGGGCGACGTAGTTAGCATGATGCTACTGCAATGCCAGATGTCAGTAAGGTGTTTGTACATTCTCCCCATGTCTGTGTGGGTTTACTCTAGGTGCTCGAGTTTCCTCACACCCTTCAAAATGTATGGGGTTTATAGGTTACTTGGTCACAAGTAATTGGGCTTTGTGGGCTCATGGGCCAGAAGGGCCTGTTATCGTACTGTATCTCCAAATTAAATTGTTATGAAAGTGTTGCACTTGGTATTTAATACAATGAGGATATATGGGGGAGGGTCAATATATTGCAACACATCCACTAGTGGATGCTGACATGCAGAAGGGCTTGGGAGTGCTTGTGCATGAATCACAAAAGATTGGTTTGCAGGTGCAGCTGGCTTTCAAGAAGACAAATGGAATGTTGGCCTTCATTGCTCGAGGAATTGAATTTAGGAGCAGGGAGATTATGCTGCAACTATACAAGGTACTGGTGGGGCTGGAGCTGTGTAACAGTTCTGGTCTCCTTACTTGAGGAAGGATGTGCTGGCTTTGGAGGCAGTGCAGAGGAGCTGACCAGGTTAATTCCAGAGATGAAGGGGTTAGCTTCTGCAGAGATTGACTGTACTTGTTGGAATTTAGAAAAATGAGAGGGGATTTTATAGAAACATATAAAATTATGAAAGCCATAGATAAGATAGAGGTTGGTAAATTGTTTCCATTGGTAGTGTAGTCTATAACTAGGGGACACAGCCTCAAGATTCTGGGTCGTAGATTTAGGATGGAGATGAGGAGGAACTGCTTTTCCCAGAGGGTGTGGTATCTGTGGAAGTTGTTGCCCATTGAAGCAGTGGAGGAAAAGTCGGTAAATATATTTAAGATGGGGATCTACAAAGTGGTCGATATCGACCCCCAGGGGTCGATGGAGCCATCTGGGGGGTCAATATTGTGCTTCTCCCTCATTGCTCATGCCCCAGCCAGTACTTTGAGCATCTCTCACATTTCCCCCTCATCGCGCATGCGCCAGCCATCTACGCACGGCCTGTGGTCCCTGGAATGCTTGGTAAGTGCCCTTTCTGCCCCTTAATTTGACCTCCATTTGGGAGTGTAGGGCCTACAGCCCCAAATGGAGGACAAATTAACATTTGGCTCGAGGTGCTGCTGGATGGAGGACAGAGGGCTCAAAAGCTGGACAGTATGGCCTAAAACTGGACATTTGGCCACCACCTCACCGTCCAGCACCAGGATTCCATTTCTGGGGGTTGATGAGGAAGCATGTAGCTCCTGAAGGGGTTGACAGTCTAAAACGTTTGGGGACCCCTGATTTAAGACAAGGTTGGATAGTTTTTTACATAGTAGGGGATATGGGGGAAAAGGCAGGTAGGTGGAGATGAGCCGATCATCAGATCAGCCATGATCTCATTAAATGGTGGAGCAGGCTTGATTGGTCGGATGGCCGACTCCTGCTCCTAGTTCTTATGTTCTTATGAAACTCAGCAGATTTTGCAACATCACGAGGTGTACTCGTCTAGACCCCGGCATTTGTAGATTTTCTTGTTTATGAAGGATATCTGTAGTGTCTAACACAGCCAGGCTGGGGCAAGGAAGAAGGTTGTTTGGGTTGCTTAAGAGAAAGCAAAAGTAGGATATTTCTGAGGAAGGTGGAGTGGTCAAAGATTGAGGGAAGTGAGCAGCAGAAAGCCTGAGTGCTTTCAGGATGTTGATGCAGGTTTCCAAGCAGTGCTTTTAAGTATGGATTGACTGGTGAATTCTTCAGAAGAACGTGGGAGGTTTATTTTAAGTGTTTGAAGACTGTGCAGACTTTATTCTTTTTTAAAAAAAAACTTAAGTCACTCCTTAACTCCTCATCAAATCCATGAAATACAACATCCCAAACAAACACAGCTGGATGTCTTCACATCATCTTCAAACCCTGCATATTTCAAAGCAATTACTGTCGACCATCTCAATTCTGATTTATGAGCCAAGGCTAACTCTTGAGAACGCAGAGATTTTAACAATATCCATACGTTGACCGGGTGGCATTTCAGAAATTCCAGTTCCCTCTGGAACAGTTGAAATCTCCTTTGCACATTTCTGGAAAAGTAGGTGAGTTTATTGGCTCTCCGCCTCCAGTTGGAACCTTTTGCACCTCATCCACGGGCAGCTGTGCCTTCCACCGGCAAGTTCCCCAAGTTTTGGAACGGGGCACAAAAGTGCTGGCTGGAGGAACTCAGTAGATCATGCAACATCCAGAGGAAGGAAAAGGCAGTCGATGTTTCGGGCCTGAGCCCTTCATCAGCCCCAAAGCATTGATTGAGAGGAGGAGAACCTCTGATCTGTCTGCCACAGTGGCATGGATTTCCCAGTGGCCACCAATTTCAATTCCCTGTCCTATTCTCTTGCTGTCATGTCTGTCCATGGTTTCACGTGCTGCCAGACTGAGATCACCCACAAATTGGAGGAACAACACCTCATCTTCCAAATTGTCTCCATCTTGATTTCTTGCCCCTTGCACACCATCTTCCTTTAAGCATAAGCCTTGGAATCAAATTTTGATTGATGGTGGCTTGCATGAAGTGATTCAACTTCACCCACGCAAGCTAATGTTGATCAGGAAACAATAATTCATTTTCATCAAATGCTAATTGTGTTGTGTTAGATTGTACAGAGATATAGAGCACAAAAAGAGGCCCTTAAAGCCTCTAGAGCAGGGGTGTCAAACTCAAATTCACGGAGGGCCAAAATTAAAAACTTGGACTAAGTCGAGGGCCAAACTAAATATTTATTGAAAATTTTCAACAACATCTGCATGTTTTCTCTTCTTTCAACATATGTAATGTTAAACTTTTTCTTATTAAAATAAATGTTTAATAATAGTTTTGGATAAACTCTTTCCAGAAGCATTAACAAATGAGAAATAAAATATTCAATAAATAATATTTCTCTATAGAGGATTTGTCAAATGTTGCTAGTGTGCTGTCGAATAGTAAAATCTGAGGGCTATTGAGAATGTGGGAGAATAACATGATTCCTGAAACAATCAAATGGGTGACTGATTGTGGGCATGAACTCTAGCAGGGTTATTTGCCATGCCCTTTTTCCATTGGTACAGATATCCTTTGATTTAAACACTTTTCAAGTTTTATGCCTAATGAGCTTGTATCCAGGTGCAGGACCATTTTTAACCAGGAATATATTTATCACTGTGACATGAAACTATTGGAAGATCGTTTTATCCTGAGATTAAAGTTCATAATACTTGCTCAGGGCTATGTGCGGGAGGGCGGGGTTTGCGGGCGATCGGGTTGGACAACGACAGTGCGGGGGCATCGGCTCTTGCTGCAGGGCGGCATCTCGGCGGATCAGCGGCCCCGTCACTGTGAGTCGTGGGTCGGCCTGCGGCAGGGAGGGGGAGTGGGCAACGGTCCTGGCGAGGTCAGGCCTGAGGCCTCCGGTTCCGGGTGCTGGGAAGCAGCCTTGGCTTCCCCTGACACCGGCCAGGCCCCAAAACCAGAGTCCACGGTGAGACCCTGCAACGTAAACAGAGGAGGTGGGGGCGATTAACGGGCTGACGCCAATGCATTCTGGGATTTATAGTATTAGCTGTGCATGCGCTATACTGGCGCGGCGGCTAGCGGGCCACCTCTAATACATTTTTGAAATGATCTTGCGGGCCAAATATAATTATATCGGGCCAGAGTTTGACATGTGTGCTCTAGAGTGTACTGGCCATCAAGTATCCATTAACATTTACACAAATCTTATTTTATTCTCCCAACAATTTAATTGCTGTCTGACACAAAAGAAACAGATTAGATAGAGGTGACCATTTACCCCATCTGGGGTACAGACAATGGAAAATCAGGAAAAGTGGATGAGGTAGAGAGAAATTACACACGCACAGGTGCACTCAGACTCATGGACGCAAATGTGCACACACATGCACAATTATGATGTAAATCCTGGCATAGTGAGAAGGACTTTTTTGTGAGCAGTCTCTCAAGTCAACTCTAACATTCATAGAGCCATGCAACGTAGAACAACGAAAATCACGATTTACCGAGTGTGGGATTACAATGAAAAGGAAGACCAATTCAGTAGCAAGCCAGGGCAGCGTGAGAGCACTGTGGGGGAGTTCATTCAGGAGCCTGATGGCTGCAGTGAAGAAACTATCTTCTAGTTTGTTGGCACCTGCTTTCACAATCTTGAGCCTTCTCCACGATGGGAGAAGAGAGAAAAGAGTGTGTCTGGTGTGTTGAGTCGGCTGCCTTTCTCAGGCAGCGGGAGATGTAGATGGAGTCTGTGGAGGGGGAGGGAAGTTTGTGTGAGGTTGAGTTGCATTCACCACCTTCTGCAGCTTCAGATGTTGAGCAGAGCAGTTTCCATCTCACGCTGTGATGCATCCAGCAAGTCTGCTCTCAATATTTAGATGTAACAAAGAGACTCTTTATGTTAAATTTATGCCATAGATTTTGAGCTACATACACTTAGAATTTTGTAAGACCCACATTTGCATCAGTCTTTCCTGCAGCTGAAAATATAATAGGAGAATTGACCTTAACAAGAATTAACAACATTCCTATTGGCCATATGTAACAGATCTGTGACCAGGTGACTAATGAGGTAAATGAAACTTTATCCACCATAATTGCTTCTCTTTAATGGAGTGTGGGATGGGGTAGTGTAGAGGGAGCTTCACTCTGTATCTAACCTGTGCTGTCCTTGCACTGGGAGTGTGTGATGGGACAGTGTAGAAGTTTCACTCTGTAACTAACCCATGCTGACCCTGCCGGGAGCTTCACTCTGGATTTAACCTGTGCTTTTCCTGCCTTGGATGTGTGCGATGGAACAGTGTAGAGGGAGCTTCACTCCTCATCCAACCTGTGCTGTCCCTGCCCCTGTGACGTCTCAGTGTGGAGAGAGTCATGGGGTACAGCATGTCTAACTTGTGCAGTGCCTATACTGGGAAGTTTCATGCCTTCAATCGAAGCTTAAATTGAGATGAAGCTGGTTCCCCGGTACACATGCAAACATATGCCTATGAGTTTCTGCTCGTGTCAGTAGTGAAGGGTTCCAACAGACACGTGTGCAAACCCCTGCAATAGGTTCACCTTTCGTGTTGCCTGCCTCTTCCCTGTAGTTATTTCAAAGTCCTTTGCTGAGCCTTGTAATTTTCTTTCTGCTACATGAGATTTCGATTTGCCATGCTTGTCAAATTATTTCCACTGATAGACAGGAATGTGGGGAGTGCTGTAATTAAATCCTGGAGCTTGGCAGAAAAGGCACAATGAGCTTTCAGTGTACAAATTCAGAACATAGAACATAACAGCGCATTGCCATCCCTTCAGCCTTCGATGTTGTGCCAACCTATATATTCCTATCAAAAAAAATCTAAGCCCTTCCTCCCTCATAAGCCTCTTTTTTTTCCATCCATGTGCTTGTTTAAGAGGCTTAAATGCCCCTAATGTTGCAGCCTCTACCACTATCCCTGGGATTCCAGACACCCACAACTCACTGTGTAAAAGAAACTTACCCCTAAACCTTCCTCCCTTCCCTTTGTACAGATGTCCTCTGGCTCTCCACCTTTATCTATTACTCCTGCCCTGGGAAAAAAAGTGCTGGCTGTCCACTTTTATCTAATACTCCTGCCCTGGGGAAAAGGTTCTGGCTGTCCACCTTCATCTATTACTCAGCCCTGGGTAAAAGGTGCTGGCTGTCCACCTTTATCTATTGCTCCTTCCCTGAGAAAAAGGTGCTGACTATACACCTTTATTACTCCTGCCCTTGGGAAAAAGGTACTGGCTGTTCACCTTCATCTATGCTTCTCAGAATCTTATAGATCTCTATAAAGTTTCCTATAACATAACATAATTAACATATAACATAACAATTACAGCACAGAAACAGGCCATTAGGCCCTTCTAGTCTGCACCGAACCAAACACCCCTTTCTAGTCCCACCTCCCTGCACAATGCCCATAACCCTCCATCTTCTTCTCATCCATATACCTGTCCAACCTTTTCTTAAATAATACAATTGACTCCGCCGCCACTATTTCTCCCGGAAGATGATTCCACACAGCTACCACTCTCTGAGTAAAGAAGTTCCCCTCATGTTACCTCTAAACCTCTGCCCCTTAATTCTTAACTCATGTCCTCTTGTTTTAATCTTTCCTCCTCTTAACGGAAATAGTCTATCCACATCCATTCTGTCTATCCCTTTCATAATCTTAAATACTTCTATCAAATCCCCTCTCAACCTTCTACGCTCCAAAGAATAAAGACCCAATCTGTCCAATCTCTCCCCATACTCCAGATGCTTAAACCCAGGCAACATTCTGGTAAACCTTCTCTGCACTCTCTCCACTCTGTTTATATCCTTCCTATAATTAGGCGACCAGAACTGCACACAGAACTCCAAATGAGGCCACACCAACGTCTTATACAATCTCAACATCACCTCCCAACTCCTATATTCCATGCAATGATTGATAAAGGCCAGCATACTAAAAGCCTTCTTCACCACCCTATTCACGTGAGTTTCTACCTTCAGGGAACGATGTACCGTTACTCCTAAATCTTTCTGCTCTTCTGTATTCCTCAATGCTCTCCCATTTATCACATATGTCCTATTCTGATTCTTCTTACCAAAATGAAGCACCTCACACTTATCAGCATTAAATTCCATCTGCCATTTTTCAGCCGACTTTTCTAAGCAGCCCAAATCCCTCTGCAATCCTTGAAAACCTTCTTCATTATCCACTATTCCACCTATCTTAGTATCGTCTGCATATTTACTAATCCAATTCACCATCCCATCATCTAGATCATTAATGTATATAACCAACAACAATGGGCCCAATACAGATCCTTGAGGCACACCACTGGTCACCGGCCTCCAACATGACAGACAATTATCCACTACCACTCTCTGGCCTCTCCCTTTCAGCCAATGTTCAATCCATTTGACTATCTTAAAATTTATACCTAAAGACTGCACCTTCCTAACTAACCTTCCATGTGGTACCTTATCGAAGACCTTACTGAAGTCCATTTAGACAACATCCACTGCGCTACCCTCATCCACATTCCTAGTCACCTCTTCGAAAAATTCAATCAGATTGGTCAAACATGACCTTCCTCCCACAAATCCATGTTGAGTGCTCCTGATCAGACCCTGTCTATCCAGATGTTTATAAGTACTATCTCTAAGAATTTTCTCCATTAATTTACCTACCACAGACGTCAAACTTACAGGCCGATAGTTGCCAGGCTTCCTCCTTGAACCCTTTTTAAATAACGGAACCACATGCGCAATGCGCCAATCCTCCGGCACTATCCCCATATCTAATGACATTTGGAAAATTACCGCCAGAGCCTCTGCTATTTCCTCCTTCACTTCTCTCAATGTCCTGGGGAAGATCCCGTCTGGTCCCGGAGACTTATCCACCTTTATATTCTTCAAAAGCCTTAAAACTACACCTTTTGTAATCTCTATATTCCCCATATTTACCCAATTTGCTTTTTTTTATCCCACATCTCCCAATATCCTTCTCCTTAGTGAATACCGAAGAAAAGAAACTGTTCAATATTACCCCCATTTCTCTAGGATCCACACACAGTTTTCCACTCTGATTTTCTAAGGGACCAATTTTGTCTCTAGCTTTCCTCTTACCATTAACATATTTGTAGAACTCTTTTGGATTAGTTTTCACCCTGCTTGCCTTAGTTTTCTCGTACCTTCTTTTAGCTTTCCTAATTCCTCTCTTAAGATTCCTCTTACATTCAATGTATCTTTCAAACATCTCCTTAACTCCATGCTTCTTATATCTAATGTACGCCTCCCTTTTTCTTCGAACCAAGTTTCCAATATTCCTTGAAAACCACGGCTCTCTCAAACCTTTTGCCCCTCCTTTTAACCTAACAGGAACATAAAGCTTTTGCACTCTCAAAATCTGATCTTTAAAAGACTTCCATCTCTCTACTACATCCTGCGTGCCCATAAAACAAATTGTCCCAATGCACACCCTGCAAGTCCTTTCGCATCTCCTCAAATCTAGCTTTTCCCCAATCAAAAACCTCAATCCTTGGCCCTGATTTCTCTCTTTCCATAATGACATTGAAGCTGATGGCATTATGATCACTGGACCCGAAGTGCTCGCCAACACTAACCTCCGTCACTTGACCCATCCCATTTGCCAACAGTAGATCTAACACTGCTCCTTCTCTGGTCGGCACCTCTACATATTGTTGTAAAAAACTATCTTGCACACATTTCACAAACTCTAACCCATCCAGTCCTTTCACAGAATGTGTTTCCCAATCTATATGTGGAAAATTAAAATCTCCCATAATTACAACCCTGTGCTTATCACAAATATCTACTATCTCCCTACAGATTTGCTCCTCTAGGTCTCAGTCCCCTCCGGGTGGTCTATAATACACCCCTACAAGTGTAACCTCTCCTTTCCTACTCCTCAGTTCCACCCAAATAGCCTCTGTGGATGTGCCCTCTAATCTATCCTTCCTAGGCACCGCTGTAATATTTTCCCTGACAAGCAATGCAACCCCACCTCCTCTTGCCCCTCCGACTCTATCACACCTAAAACAACGAAACCCAGGGATATTCAGTTGCCAATCACATCCCTCCTTCAACCATGTCTCACAAATCGCTACCACATCCTCTCATCCTTCTTTTCTCCAAAGAGAAAACCCCAGCTCTGCTAACCTTGCCTCATTGGACTAATTTTCCATTCCAGGCAACATCCTGGTACATCTCCTTTGCACCCTCTCCAATGCTTCCATATCCTTCCTGTAATGAAGTGACCAGAACTGAAGCAATATTGAGTTGCAGAAACCTCATTAGTAGAACCAACCTTTCAGCATTGTTTTGCAATGAGTTTGACTGAACCAGAAAGCTACTTCTTCCCCTTCCTTCCCTTGTCTGCAAAACCCACATCTTGCCAATTTACTATGGAGACACACACAGGAAATTTGGCAAAAGGTTGACAAGGAAGGACTTGGAGAGTATTTGGAAGTGGGAAGAGAGAGGGAGAGGAGTTGACAGGAGTGAAAAACTGTGATTGCCGTAAAAATACACAGAAATTCTGGAGGATCTCATCTGGTCTTGTAGCGTCCATTGGAGATAAAGATATATTACTGACATTTTGGGCCTGAGCCCTTCTTCAAGGATTAAGTGAAGAGCAGGAAAGATCAGAATAGAGATAGTGCTGGCTGGGAGAAGTGCTAAATGGATATGAGAAGTGGAGAGGTGAGGATTGGTTTTGATGTGTAAAAGGAAACAGGGAAAAGAAAGAGACAGATCTTGGCAAAGGCAACAGTAGGAAGAAGGAGGGGCATGGGGGGGGGGGCAATTTAAACAAAAGCCATAGAAGTTGATGTTAATGCCATCCGATCAGAAGGTCCCCATTCGGAAGATGAGGTGTTGTTACTTCAATTTGCAGTTGGTCTCAGTGCACAAACCTATCAGCAAGGGAATGGGGTGGGGAATTAAAATGGGTGGTCTTAGGAGATTCACTCTATTGTGGCAGACAGAGGAGAGGTGCTCCCAGTCGTTGACAAGCACGGGGTTTGAGGAAGGGAGTTCAAGAGCTTTGAACCTCAATAGCTGAAGACATGGTTCAGGATTCAAGATTCTTTTAATGCCATGTAATAACACACAGATTTCATTAACTTTTGCCTGCTTGAAAAAGGAGCCACTATCCTGTCACCCCCACTAATAAGAAAAAGAGAAGCAAAACCATGGATTAATCTCCAGAGCTCCTGCAGCCACAAGGCCTCTAGTCTGTCCCAGCAGTGACCCCAAGATACCGACTCTGATTCCCCCGATATGATCAGGTAGCTTTCAGCACCCAAGGCCCCTTCTTGCTCTTGGAAACCTCTCGAATCTTGGTCCCTGTACCTGGTTTTGATAAGCTGGTCTCAGCAGCCCACGACCTGGTATTGGACTTTTAGTCTGCAGCATTCCACAACCTGGTGGTGTTCTCTCAGTCTCCAGCATCCAACAGCCCACGTCCTGTTGTTGGTCCTTCAATCTCCAGCAGCCTGCAGCCTGGTGTGAGCCCCTCAATCTCCAGCAGCCCACAATCCTGGTGTGGATCCTTTGGTCTCAAGTGCCCAGCAGCCCACAGCCTAGTATGGTCACCAACAATGGAGTAATGAAGTTGGGGTTGATGAACGTGACAGAGTTGCAGGAGGGTAGATGATAGAATCTCAGGCTTGTAGGGAGGGGGATTTAGACTGAGGATTTGAAAACCAGGATGTGTATTTAAAAGGCAAGCCATGCCAGATCAGAAGCTCTTAGGGGCTCCTAAGATCACGGGAAAGTGGGTTTGGACATATTCCATCTCTCATTTTTAATTGCTTCTACTTTTGCCTCTGTTTCTTTGAATGATTTTGGTCAATAGATTTAGTTGGCTGTCTGTTATTGTGCTTGGGGCTTGGAGGTCACTCCTAGGTCATACGTTGGAACAGGATGAGATTATTTCCTGAGCTGTGAAAATGAATTGCATAGAAACCAGCCCTTCAGCCCATCGAGTCTGTGTCAACCAGCCACTTGCACTAATTCCATATTATTCCCAATTTTTATTCTCCTTTCAACTAGCCAAAATTCCACCACTAATCTGCACACTGGGGCCAATGAACTCACCAACCCATAGGTTTTTGGGATTTAGGAGGAAACCGAACACCTGGGAGGAGCCTGAACTGTCACGGGAGAACATGCAAACTCCACACAGATGGTGCCAGAGTTCGCGATCGAAACCCAAGTCTCTGGCACTGTAAGGCACTGGCTCTCCCAGATGTGCCACTGGGTCACCCTCATCATCTGTTCATTCAGCTGAACCTTCTCCATTTGTTGTGATCTGGAAAAGTCTGTACATGAATCCCTATGCTTCATATAGTGAGGCACAGTCACATAGCGGGTAACACAACACTATTACAGAGCTAGCGACCCAGATTCAAATCCAGCGCTATCTGTAAGGAGTTTGTGCTTTCTCCCTGTGTCTGCATGTGTTTCATCCAGGTGCTCCAGTTTCCTCCCACTGCTGAAAACTGTTTGAGGCCCCGAATGGTGCTGAGGGAGGTGGTGTGGGCGCAAGTGGAGCATCTCCTGCGGTTACAGGAGTAGGTGCCAAGGGAGCAATTGAGGGAAGTGAGGAGTGAACTGTAAAAGAAAACCTGTTAGACTGCTCGCAGAAGAACCCTTCTCATTGTTTGAAATATTGTGTGAGATAAGCTTTAGTTTTAGGTTAATTGGTCACATGAGTGTATTTAGGTAACACGGGCTCATGGGCCGGAAGGGCCTGTT
Organism: Narcine bancroftii; assembly: GCF_036971445.1. NCBI lineage: Eukaryota > Metazoa > Chordata > Chondrichthyes > Torpediniformes > Narcinidae > Narcine > Narcine bancroftii. The sequence continues at coordinate 23,222,874 of NC_091475.1, read as the reverse complement.
ACTGTGCTGTATGTCTAAATTTAAAGTAAAATTAATTTAATGATGCTGAGGTTTAGATTTGTGATCAGTATCATTCTGTTTTTTTTCGACTTTTAATTGGAGTCGGATTTAATTTAATTGTTGTGAAACACAAGTCTGCAGATGCTGTGAATGCTGGAGGAACTCAGCTGGTCTCACAGCGTCCATAGGAGGTAAAGATACTGCATAAAACTGACATTTTGGGCCTGAGCGCTTCTTTGTGTCCAATCTCTCCGATGTAGAGGAGACCATAACGGGAGCATCAGATGCAGTAGATGATCCCTGCAGATCCACAAGTGAGGTGCTGCTTCACTTGGAAGGACTGTTTGAGGCCCCGAATGGAGTTGAGGGAGGTGGTATGGGTGCAAATGGGGCATCTACTGCTGTCACAGGGGTACGTCCCAAGGGAGAAATAGGTGGGAAGTGAGGAGATAACCTGTTAGACTGCTCACAGAAGAACCCTTTTCATTGTATGAAATATTGGGCAAAATAAACTTTAACTTAAAAAACCTAGACCAACTGTATTTGGTTTCTCTCATGTTGAGGAGTTCCCATTGAATCAGAGTGTTGTTTTGTGGCAGCGTCACAAATGCAAATAATCCCATAAATTACATTTCAAAAATAAATAAATAGTGCAAGAAAATAGGAGAAAGTGAGATGGTGTCTGTGGTTCATTGTCCATTCAGAAATCTGATGGTGGAGGAGAAGAAGCTGTTTTTGCGCTGCTGGATATTCGTCTTCAGGCTCCTGAATCATCTTCCTGATGGGAGCAGTGAGAAAAGGGCAGGGGCTGGGTGGTGGGGGTTCTTGAGGATAGAGGCTGCTTTCTTCAGACATTGCCTGTCTCATGTAGATTGTCAGATTCAGTTGGATAAATTTGAAGAGACTCACTGGGGTAATATGTGGGGGTCTAGATATAGGAAGGTGGGGGGCGGAGGGGAAAAGTGCAGTGCGACAGTGCCCATTGAGAATATTTCCTCACATTGATTCCAAATGACATTCAGGGATTGAGGAAGGCACGGAAAGCTTCCCCGTAGTCCTTCAGTGCATTGTTCACGAGACAATGTCAAGTCCTCTTGGCTGTGTTAATATTTACTTCTGCTTTCAAGTGAAGTTTATTGCTTTCTGATTGTACAAGTACAACCCAACGAAATAGTGTTCTCCAGTCTTCAGTGTAAAACATGCAGATACACAATCGGATATAATGCACATACAGACAAAAAAATACCTATGCAGGACAAATATTATAGCTATAAAAATAATTAATATATATTTTGTACAAATCCGAGCCTTAGATGGTGAATGTGAGCAGTTCCTTTGGTCGTTCAGCATCCTCACTGGCAGTGGGAAGGAGCTGTTCTCCAGCCTGGTGGTGAGGGACAGCTAATGATAGGGCCCTGTGGAGATTCTTGTGTGAGAGCACAGTTGACCTGCAGTGTATATTTGTCTGGGTCACTGTGCTAATGTCTGATAATAATGCAGTTCCCATTTCTTCAAGATTGCTGTTTGACGACAAGATCACCCGCTTGTTGACTTATGGGGAAAGGAAATATGCAAAGGAGAGTGCATTATGAATTGCCGTGATGTTGCTTCTCACCACATTATTCCATGATTTGCTGCCCTCCCAACACAATGCTTTTTTTAAAAATTGCCACAGCTGACCTCAATCCTTCTCTGAACATTTGTCCCAAATATGCTATATTGGCTAATGAAATGAAATGTGAATAAATGGCACAAATTGTAACGGGTGCATAATCTTGTGGAAAGATAGAGAGGAATGTCATTTACTTCTGCTAGCAATCAACCAGCCACATGTTTCCCGCTTTGCCAGTCAATGTTATAACATACGATACAATTTTGTGGATTTCTTGCTCCCAACCCCCATCCCTGCATTTGACCCCACTTTCACTTTTCCCCCTTCCTTATTTACAGAACTTTCGATCAGCTGAAGTATTTTGCTCCATTTGTTTGTCATCCTATGCCATCTTCTCCCACCTGTTTTGTTATGTGCATGGTTTCATAACTGCAAAGGAAATGGACCAATGACAATTTTTCTCATGCAAAATATTTCAGTAACAATTGGGTCTAGAGTAATGGTTCTCAACCTTCCCTTCCCACTCACATTTCACCTTACTAATCACAGAGTACTTATGACATAGGGATTGCTTAAGGTGGAATGTGTGTTTAGGGGGGCATTTTGAAAACCACTGCTCTACAGTATCCCATCACATGCTCCCAGGGCAGGGACAGCACGGGTTAGATGCAGTGAAGCTCCCTCTACACTGTCCCATCACACGCTCCCAGGGCAGGGACAGTGCAGGTTAGATACAGTGAAGCTCCCTCTACACTGTTCCATCACACACTCCTAGGGCAGGGACAGCGTGGGTTAGATACAGTGAAGCTCTCTCTTAACACTGTCCCATCACACACTCCCAGGGCAGGGACAGCGCGGGTTAGATACAGTGAAGCTCCCTCTACCCACTCCCATCACATACTCCCAGGGCAGGGATAATGTGGGTTAGATACAGAGTGAAGCTCCCTCTACATTGTTGCATCACAGACTCCCAGGGGAGGGACAGCACGGGTTAGATACAGAGTGAAGCTCCATCTTCACTGTCCCCTCACACTCTCCCAGGGCAGGGACAGCATGGGTTAGATACAGAGTGAAGCTCCCTCTACACTGTCCCATCGTACATTCCCAATGAAACTTGGAGATCTTTTTATTTTAGATTTGAAGATATGCAGTACAAATACTGGCCCTTCCAGCTCATGAGTCTGGAAATATTTTACAAGTTCTGATAGAGATTCTGTGAGCTCTGTTTCTCTTCCCACATGTTCAGCCCCATCTGGTTGCTGTTTCCATCATTCTGTGTTTTATTTTGGATTTCCAGCAAGTGCAGTGTTTCTGACATTGTTAGCTGGTTGCACACTGATAAGTTACAAGTTCTTTGTATGAGGAACTCACTTTAAACTTTATTCTTGGTGGCAGGCTCTGTCAACATGAATATGGCCCCCATTTTGTTGATGCTCCGAGCAGATTCTGCCTCTCCTCTCTCCCTTCTCCATACTTTAAATATCACACTTAAATCTGCTCCTCTGCTTTTGAAACTAAGTAGAGCCAACCCAATGTAGTCAACGGGGTCCCATTCTTCCCAAGGCTTCCTGCTTCTGACTCCATTTCAAAGAGTTCAAACTTGGCTCCTTCATTGCCCTGGAACTCTATGCATTACAGATGTTTTCTAATTTGGTGCTGGAGGGAAAAATACAATGGGAATCTCAGCATCTGGAGTCGTGGTCAGATCAGAGGCAATGAACAATTGTTTAGAATCTGGTTTATTGACGAGAACTTGTCATGAAATCCATTGTTTTGTGACAGAAGTATGGTGCAGAACAACGTGCAAAATTACTATTTGTACAAGATTTAAAAAAATAAATAATGGGGAAAAAAGAGAAGGTGAGGTAGAACCTATGGTTAATTTTCAGTTCGGAAATCTGATGGCGGAGGGGAAGAAGCTGTTTTTGTACAGTCTTCAGGCTCCTGTACCTCCTTCCTGATGGTAGCAGTGTGGAGAGGGCACGGCCTGGGTAGTGGGGGTCCTCAAGGATAGAGACTGCTTTCTTAACACACCGCCTCTTGTAGATGTTGTCAATGGAGTGAAAAACTGATGCCCATGATGTCACTGACTGGGTTTAAAAACTCTCAGTAGACTTTTCCTAGCCTGTGCATTTGCACCTCCATACCAGACAGTGATGAATTCTACCTTATATTTAATCATCCAACATTCAATCAAAATATTTTTTGTGTTAACTGATATTATATCAGGATAAGAGATTGGCCTTTTCAGGCTGAGATGATTGAAGATTCTCTATTTTGGAGGTCTGAGGATCTTTCAATTGTTGCACCCCAACGGTCTGTGATTGCTGAGTTGTTGAGTGTATTCAAGGTGAGCATTGTGTCTGCCTCCAAGGCTAGAGAGTTCCATAGCATGGAAACAGGCCCTGCAGCCCATCTTGTCCATGCTGGCCAAGCAAGTCCCGCTTTCTGTGTTTGACTCGTCTCCCTCTGAACCGTACCTATCTATACCCTGTTAAAAGGCAGTTTAAACATTGTCATTTCCCCCCATCTCTACCACTTCATCTGGCTGCTCATTCCACATCCCCTTGGCCCCCTCAGGTCCCCCTTTTACATCTTTTTCCTCTCACTTTAAAGTTGTACCCTCTGGTTTTAGATTCCTCGATCCTAGGGAAAAGCTGGACATTATTTATCTTATTTATGCCTCTTTATCTGTTTAAAGGGCTTATGGATTGACCCATAAATATGCATGAATGGAGGGATATGGATCATGTGTAGGCAGCAGAAATTTAGTTTAATGTGGTCATTGTGTTGATTGATGAATGGAATTGTGCAACCTTGGGTCTTTTATAAATGAAACCAGTAAATTATTTGAAAATATATGTACATCTTTATTTCATTTTATATTTCTATGTGTAAATGTGATTATTATGTGCTCTGTATTGTGTGTATGTGTGTACACTGTGATGCAGAGAATTGCTGGTTTGTCTGGTTGTGTATACATAGTCAGATGATCTAAACTTCAACTTGATATCCACCACAGATACAGGAGGTGCAGGGCCTGTTCCTGTGCTGTACTGTTTTAAATTTAATTTTTGTTAAATGTAGACATTACAGCATGGTAACGGGCCCTATGCCTCCCAATTATATTCAATTGACCTACAACCCCAGGTATGTTTTGAATGGTGGGAGGAAACCAGAGGAAGCCACACAGACGCGGGGAGAGCACACAAACTCCTTACAGACAGCGTGGGATTTGAATCACGGCCCTCATCGCTGACCACTACGCTGATGTGGAGTTTGATGCATGTTTTGGATTTTTGCTAAGTTATTATTCTGTATTGCAGTCACATTTGTTTGCATTTCTTCCTTTGTTTGCATTTCTCTCTTTTGTTGATGTATCTTGATTCCAGTTCTTTTGCACTACTGATAAGTAGAAATTCTGCCTGGCCCACATGGCAAAGAATCTCAGGGCTGTATGTGATGGCATGTATGTACTCATTCAATAAATCTGAATTTTGAACTTTGCCTTTGAGGTTGGGGCAGCACAATGGCTCAAAACTTTGTAGTTCCACCCATCTGCTCCAGTGATGTAGGTTCAAGTTGGACCTCTGGCACTGTCTGTGTGGAGTTTGCTTGTTTTTTTTTCATTCAATGGATGGATTTATTCCAGGTGCCTTGCTCACTTCTTGCATCCCAAAGACATGCCGGTTTCTGGTATATCACCCCAAGGGTAAGAAGGTTACCCTTGGGGAGTGTTCGTGGGAATGTGCAGAAGAATAGGCGACAAGTAAGTAGGAGAACAGCACTAATGGTATTGCTCTAAAAGACAGTATTTATCCTATGGGCCAAATGGTCTCTTTCTACCTCAGAACAAAATGCAAAAACTGTCCAGCAAAATGCTGTAGCACCAAATTAGTTATGATCTTCTTGAATGGTGGGACAGATTAGAAGGGTTGAGTAGCCTACTCATTCTAGCCTCTCAGAATCCTTTGGATGAAGTGTTCAGTGGTGGTTTGTGAGAGGGATATCCACAGATATCTGATTGAGATCAGAGGAAATATCTTTCAGAAGAACCATGAGAGCTTTGTCTTTGGCCCTGCATGTCTGATCTTGTGAGATTCATTGAGGAGTCTGATTACTGTCAGACATTAGTAAAATATTGTTACCTTTGCTCTGTTCTGTGATCTCTCTCTCTCTCTCTCTCTCTCTCTGAAACCCTGCACTCAGTGTCTATGTTTCTGTTCTACATTAATTGATTAGCTGGATTGTAAAACTTTCTCACTGTACCCTGACAATAAACTTGCACTTGGTGAATTAATCTGCAGTGATGCTCAACACTTGTATAATATACAAAAATTTGTTCTCATACGTAAATACCTGTGTGAATTTATCTCTCCATCTCTCACCCCATCTCTCTCTTTCCCCTTGTCTTTTTTTCTCTCTCCTTGTCTCTTTCTCCCTGTCTCTCTTCCCCCTTCCCCTTCCCCATCTCTCTAGGTGCTTTCAAATTGCAGTACCCGGAAGACCTGGGTAGCCTTCCTGGGACCCAGTTGTGATTATTGGGTCGTGGGTGCAGTCTCTTTCTCTCTCTCTCCCCCTCCCTCCCCCTCCCTCCCGGCTTTCTATTTTTCTCTTTCTCTGTTTGCCTCCTTTTCTCTCTCTTCCATTCTTACATGAATGTCTTTCTATGGCTTCTCATTTAAGATGTAAGATATGAGAGTTTATTGTTATTAACAACATAACGATGCACTGAAATCTACTTGCTGCAGCCACACAGGTATGTAAGATGCGCTAACCACAATAATTTAAATTTAAATTGCGCAGTAAGAAATTAGCATACTCTTTGTGGTGGGAAGACCTAAGGCCTGACCTGATGTAGTTTTCCGACCTCATTAACAAACCCGGATGGAGGATAAAGTGCGGTGGCCTAGGAAACACAGCAGCATCCTACGTCAAGCAGAATGATAATGGGCAGGGCCTGATGTTGACATGCCTGTCAGTTACAATGGCAGCACACGCCACCCCACAGTGCCCCTCTGGCTGACGAACCCTACGTGGCACTGGTCTCATCGGTGTGCGCGAGAGGTCACATGACCAACCTTGGTCATGTCCCCTCCAAAACACAGCACAAGAGACGGAGGATGATGGAATCTAGTGCTAAACACACTCGGCTGGAGAAACTCAGTGGGTTGAAGAGGATCCGTGGCTTTGAGCTGAAATCCTTGCTGTCCTGATGAAGAAATCTGGCTCGAAATGTTGATCAGTCTTTTTCTCCTGTGGATGGTGCTGAGTTCCTCCAGCCGAGTGTGATACCCTCCAAAAGCTTGTTGTTCGTTATCCATATAAGAGATTTTGTTCCACATTCTTATTTCCAGCGTGCCCAAGTACAATCTTACTCATAGCTACACTGATTAATTATTTTTCTTTATCACCTATATTCTTGGAGGAAAATTAGTTTTTATAAATCTATTGCAAATTGGAATTTTTAAGTCGTCTTGCATCATATAAGCAACAAAATGAACAAATGAGGTCCGTGTGATTGATTGTCGACATGGATTTCAATAAGGCCTTTAACAAGGTTAATAAGGGAGACTGATCCAAGAGGTTGTGGCCCATGGGATCCAGAGCATTGGCAAATTGAATCCATAATTAGGGGTGATAGGAGATAAAAGGAGAATGTGGAAGGATGATTTTGTGACCTGTGTGACACCATGATGCTCCTCATTTTATTACAGAATCACAGAACATTACAGCACAAAAACAGGCCTTTCAGCCCATCTAGTCCCTACCAAACTATTATTCTGCCTTGTCCCACTGATCTTCACCAAACCATCTGCCTCCATACCCCTCCCTTCCATCTACCTGTGCCAATTTATCTTGAATGTTGAAATCAATCCCACATTCACCTCCTCCACTGGCAGCTCGTCCACTCTCTCTGAGTGAAGTTCCCCTGAATGTTCCTTTTTTCACCTTTCATCCTTAATACACGACCTCTAGTTCTCGAGCAACCCGATCTCAGTGGAAAAAGCCTGCTTGCATTTACTCAGTCTGTACCCCTCTTAATTTTGTGTCAAATCTATCCTCATTTGTGATATCACCTCTTTAATGGAGTGAAGACTGATACCCATGATGGTGCTGGCAGGGTAGTCGTTTCCTGTCCTGTGCATTGGCACTTTCATACCAGCCAGTGATGCAACGAGTCAGAATGCTCTCCAATGGTATACACTTGTGTGAGTTTTTGGTGACATTACCAAATCTCCTCCAACTCCTATCCAACTCTTGTCTCCAGGTGGGGGAATGGATCAATGTGTACTGAGGGTTTATCAAGTCCTTTTCTAACAAGGTTCCTTCTCTGGCTGTGAGCACACCATAGACTCTCCAATCACTTCTGGCCTTGCCATTAAATCTATTTTTTCAAAAAAAATAATATTTAAATTTAGACATGTAGCACGGTAACATTTTGGCCCACGAGTCCATGCTGCCTTATTAACCTACATCTCCAGTACATTTCAAATGGCAGGAGGAAACTGAAGGCCCCAGGGAAAACCCACGCAGCCACGGGGAGAACACGCAAGCTCCTTATAGACAGCCCATGATTTGAACCCCGGTCCCGATTGCTGGCGCTGTAAAGGTGTTGCACTAATCGCTACGCCAACCGTGCTGTCTCTTGTCCTATTGTGGGCAAATTGACCCAAAGCCTGACAACCACACCAAAGACTAGTTATTTCTCTATTGCGCATGAAATGTAAAATGAGATTGCAAACATTGCTCTGCTCTTGTGCCAAGTTACACAGAGGAAATGCCAATGTTTGGCACCACACTCGTTTGTAATCACATAATATATACATAATTTAATATCTATTATTACATTTTGTGCATGGAATCCAGGTTTCACTGCATTGTCACTGCTTTAATAGGGGAGAATTCTAACACTAATCATAGTGTCTGACAACCAGTAAACCATTCCAGCAGTTGTCGTTGGGTGAAATGTGTTGAATTATTATATTCTAATAGATTTAATAGAATGAGATTGTATTTCATGTTTCACCTGACAGTAGACAATCAGGATAGCTGGTCGACAATGATCAGTCAAATAGAACCAAAACCCTTTAATTAGCTTTTAAGTGTAATTAGTATTTTTATAGTGAAATTAGTAATCGCAGCATATGGTAATTTAGGGGTTTTGATTACTGAAATGTACAATAAGCTGCTCCTATTTGTGGTAGGATTTCCATGATAGGGAAAAGGGATGTTCCTTCTTGCATCAATCTGATTTTTTTTGCCCACTAAGAGCAGAAGAAATCAGAGCAGGAGTTGGCTTTCCAGACCGCTGAACCTGATCTGGCCATGGACTCGGCTCCACCTGCCTGCCTTTTCCCCATCACCCTTTATTCCCCAATACTTCAAAGATTTATGCCTTAAATACATTGAATGGTGCAGCCTCTACTGTTTCCTTGGGCAGATAATTTCACGGCTTCAGTACCCTCCGGGAGAAGCATCTGCTGCTTTTAAACTGTTGCTACTCCTGCAGCTCTAAACCTCTGGCTGCAAATGTCTCAGCAGAGCTGTACAAAGGGTTCTCAGTTCAGGGGGTCTACACTGCAGTCCCATCTCTCAGCAGAGCTGTGCAAGAAGTTCTCAGCCCAAGGGTATATGCTAGCCACCTTCTCTCTGCAGAGCTGTGCAAAGGGTTCTTAGCCCAGGGGTCTACACACCAGTCCCCTTTGCTCCTCAGAGCATGCCAAAGGATTCTTAGATTAGGGGGTTTTCACCAACAGCCCCCTACTCTCTGCATCCATATCTTTTCCTGCAATGAGCTGTCATGCACGTTTGGCCAGCACACATCTCTCTAAGATGTTTTAAAATAATGCTCCTTGCACTTGACAATGCTGATGACAAATTTACCGATTAAATTTGAAAGAAAATAGGACTGCTATCCTCTCTCCACCTCTTCAAATCATGGTCACATTGATGAATGAACCATGACAGAGGGACAAAACCAATTAGTAGTAATTGTAACCCGTGGAGCAGAAAAAGCCTTGTTATTCAGTGCAGTTTGCTGTTCCATTGTGCAGTGAGCTGGGTGGTTCATCTCTCTCCTCTCACCCGCTCTTTCCCCCTCTCTCTCACATACACCTATACACACACACCTGCATGAGCATGCTCCTACTGACATGAGCACGGACATACCCAGACACCCACACTGATACACATGCACACACTAATGTGCACATGCACATACATACACATAAATGCACATGCAGACACATGCACAAATGGACATGTACACATGCTCACACACACACACAAACACCGACACATGCACAGACAAGCAAGTGTTGGCTGCTTTTCCAAGGCAGCAGAGTTACAGATGAAATCAACTTGGTGGGGGGTGGGGTAGTCTGATGGTCTGTGCCACACTTGCAACCCTCTTGTAATCTTGAGTGGAGTAGTTCCCATCCATGCAGAGACACCCCCTGACAGGATGCCATTCTGAGTCAAGTTCCTTTTGGGGGCTCTAGGATTTAGACTTATACACGACGAAGGAACAGTGATACGTTCCAAGTTTATCAGTGTGTGGTTTGGAGGGGAATCTGCAGATGGTGGACTTCCCCTTCTGCTTGGTGAAGTGCTGATGGAGTGGCCTTGGAACATCCTGGAGGTGGTGATTGTGGCGCCAGTGCCAGTGGATCACTTCCCAACATTTAAGAAAGCAAGCAAGTTGGATCTCCCTGGCTCATTGTGTAGAAGCCACTGTAATGTATAATTATCTGATCAAGCATGCCTATTGGCTGGTTGTACCTGTGGCCCCACCCCACAGGCAGATTGTTTTTTCAATAGAGTCAAGTTAGAGTGTAGGGAAGTGCAACATGATCTAGCTGTACTTGTACATCAGTCACTAAAAACTAGCATTCTTGGTTCAACAAGCTGCGAAAAAGGCAAATGGCATATTGGCCTTCATAAAAAGGGGAATAGAGTATAGGAGTAAAGATGTCCTTCTGCAGTTGTTCAGGGCCCTGGTGAGACCACATCTGGAGTACTGTGTCCAGTTCTGGTTTCCTAATTTGAAAAAGGACATTCTTGCTATTGAGAGAGTGCAACATAGATTCTCAATGTTAGTTCCTGGGATGGTTGGATAAACGGGTTGTATATGTTGGAATTTAGAAGGATGAGGGGAGATATGATTGAGGTATATAAAATTATTAAGGGATTGGACACGATAGAGACTGCTTACATGTTCCCGATGTTGGGGGTGACTAGGACTAGAGGCCATAATTTAAGAATACAGGGAAGGCCTTTTAGACAGAAATTAGAATTTTTTTTTTACCCGAGGGGTTTTGGTCTGTGGAATGGTCTGCCGCAGAGGGTGGTAGAGGCAGATTCTCTGGATAAGTTCAAGAGGGAGTTAGATAAGGTTCTATGGACAGGGGAATTAAGGGTTATAGGGAGAAGGCAGGGACAGGGTACTGATAGTGGAAGATCAGCCATCATCTAAATGAATGGTGGTGCTAGCTGGATGGGCCAAATGGCCTGCTACAGCACCTATTGTCTATTGAATAAAGGTGGCGCAACTCAGTGCAGGACAGCCAAACAGTAGGGATATGCTACATTCTCAAGTGAATTAAAGCCTATTGGTTTCTCCCCAATAGTCTCCTGAGTTTTTGATGGTGCATCACATTGAGTGGCCTTGTGAATGAGCTTCACGTTTATATGAACAAACCAGATCTTCAACACTGTGTGGGTGCCATGGTGTTTGATGTGTGATCCTTGGAATGAAATGCCAAATAACCTACAAGCGTATGAATTGGAGTCACAGTCTTACAGCACAGAAACAGGGCTCCTCTGCCCAATTTGTCCATGTGGACCAAGTTGTCTATCCAGGTTCATCTTATTTGTCTGCATTCCCATGACAGATTTCCTAAGTATCTTTGTCACAGGATCGCTGATTGTGCAAAATCTCTGCACTTGCAGGGGATGGGGGAGTTGTGATGGTGCATTTTCCAATTAAAAATCCCTCTCTCATCTTGGATGGTCACTCAACCTACTATCACGTATGAAAAACAGAGAGGGCAGGACATCAAACTGTGTGGGAAGGAGTGGGGCGGCTGCTTTGTAATTTGAACCCATTCTGTGCAGATGTGTCTCCTGAGATGCACTGCGTTGCGTCCTGCTTCCATTATAGCAGCTCATAATTCAATTGTAACCGTAGACCCTGTTTTACCAAAGCAAGTTCCTTGTTAAACTAGACTTGGGCCAAATCGAACTCTTGGATCTTATTTAAGTGTGTTCCCAAAAATGATTCTGGGAATGAGAAGGTTATCATATGAGGACCATTTGACAGCTCTTTGCCTGTACTCATTGGAATTTAGAAGAATGTGGGGGTGGGGGGGGGGGAAGGGTGGAGATCTCATAGAAACATTTTGAATCCTGAAAGGCGTGGACAGAGTAGATGTAGACAGGTTGTTTCCCATGGTGGGAGAGTCTAGGACAGGGGTTCCCAACCTTTTTGTTCCTCTGTACTCCTTGGGTATTTTTATAGGTTCCCGTGTACCCTAAAAATTAAAGATTAAAAAAAAAACGACATTGTGCAATCTGACTGCAGATTATTGTACATGTATTGTACAGTAGTGGTTATTCTCTCAGACCCAATATACCCCCTGAAAAGTGCAAATGTACTACAAAGGGGTACATGTACCCCAGGTTGGGAACCCCTGGTCTAGGACAAGAGGGCAGAACTTCAGGATTGAAGGGTGTCCACTTAGAACAGATGCAGAGGGATTTCTTCAGCCAGAGATTAGTGAATCTGGAATTTGTTGCGGCAGGTGGGTGTGGAGGCCAGGTCATTGGATGAATTTAAGGCAGAGATTGATAAGTTCTTGATGAGCCATGGCATCAAAAGTTAGAGGGAAGAGGCTGTGCAGTGGGGCTGAGTGGGGAAAATGGATCAGCTCATGATTAAATGGCAGGGTAGACTCGATGGGCTGAATATCCTATTTCTGCTCCAGTGTCTTGTGGTCATGTGGCCTGGTCGAACTCTACTTCTCTGCAGCTGCACATCCTTCCTTTGAACAGAAATGTAAGGTAGTTATGCCAACTTCCTCATCGGAAGAGCGCAGTCTGTACAAATCAGAAACAGCGTCGTCTCCTCACTGATTATCAACGCAGGCCCACCTCAAGGATTTGTGCTTGGTCCACTGCTCTACTCACTCTACACCCATGACTGTGTGGCCAGGCACAATTCAAATGCCATCTACAAATTTGCCAAGGTCACCATGTCGTTGGCAGAATCATAGACCGCATGAAGGAAGTGTACAGGAATGAGATAGATCAGCTCGTTAAGTGGTGTCACAACAACAACCACCTTGCAGTCAACATGAGCAAAACTAAGGAACTGATTTTGGACTTTGAGAGGAGGAAATCAGAACACACCTAGTCCTCATTGAAGGGGTAGCAGTGGAAAAGGTTAAGAACTTCAAATTCTTGGGTGTAAACATCTCTAAAGATCTGTTCTGGGGCCTCTATGTCAATGCAGTCATGAAGAAGACTCACCAGTGGCGATACTTGGTTAGAAATTTGAGATTTGGTATGTCGCCAAAGACTTGCAAATTTCTACAAAGAAAACATTCTGACCAGTTGCATCACTGTCTGGTCTGGAGGTGCCAATACACAGGACAGGAAAATACCACAGAGAGTTGTGAACTCAGCCAGCGTCTTCATGGGCATCAGTCTTGACTCCATTGAGGACATCTACAAGAGGCGGTGACTTAAAAAAAGCAGCTTCTCTCCTCAAGAACCCCCCACCACCCAGACCGTGCCCCATTCACATCAGGAAGGAGGTACAGGAGCCTGAAAATAAACACCCAGTAGTTAAAAAAAAACAGCTTCTTTCCCTCCACCATCAGATCTTTGAATGGACAATAAACCACAGGCATTACTCCTGTATCCCACTTTTATCTCTTTTGCATTAATTTATTTTTTAAATGTGATTTACAGCAATACTTGCACCTGTACTGCTGCAAAACAATGAATTTTGTGTCATGTTAATGACAATAAATTCTCATTCTAAATTGTGCTGGTCCCTGGCTCTTTCAGAGTTGGATGACACTGTTTTAAGTATGCTATTGCATTTTGAAGATGGACTGTACTCCAGGCAATATTATTCATCAATCTATCATCACATGTTGTATGGCAGCACTGGCTATTATTCATTTCTACAAGGGTGTGCATTATTATCATCGATGTGTCAGGACTGATGACTATTCATTTATACACCAGGTGATCATTATTCTGTTATGTTTCACCACAAGCTCTAATTTATCAATGCATTGCCATACATTATGGCTCCTCTGCCCTTCAGCAGACACTGTTGTTCCTGCTCTTGCTGCGCTCTTAGCCTTGTGGCAGAAAGGGGAAAGTATTAAGGCAAAAAAAAAAATACTGTCATGGAACTTAGGTGATCGAGCAGCATCCTTGTGGGAGAGGGGCTTCAGGACAAGGCCCCGCACCAGGCTTGAGAGGGGAGGAAGATCGCCAATATAAAGGGGGGAGAGAGGCCAATGGGAGATAGGTGGGACTTGGTTGAAAAGCAAGAGAGCAGCAAACAAAAATATTGGTGGGGGGGGGAAGGGAGGAGTGGGGGTAGTATTCCCAGAATTCCCATTGAAAAAGAGAGGAAAATATCTTCAAATACCTTGAAAGAACTGCTGTGGAGTTGGAAAATGAGACTGCAGATGTTAGAATCTGGAGTAAAGTCTTCTGGAGAAACTCAGCAAGCCAAGCAGCATCATTGATGGAGGGAAGGCGTTGAATGTTTGGGGTCAAGAGCCTGCATGAGGACTGCAAGTGTCGAGGGAAGATGGTTGGTATGAAGAGGGGAGGGGGAGATACAAAATGTTTGCTTGCCCCATTCTTTGATAATTTCAAAGGTTCGGAATCAAAGTGTAGCAGTTAGAGTAATGCCATTACAATGCCAGCAAACCGGGTTCCAATCCGCCACTGTTTGTAAGGTGTTTGTACGTTCTCCCTGTGACCGTGTGGGTTTACTCCGGGTGCTCTGGTTTTCTCCCACATTCTCAAGATGTGTGCAGGTTCATTGGCCTCATGACTGCATTTGGGTGGCACGAGCTCATGGGTCAGAAGGGCCTGTTACCATGCTCCAACTCTAAATTAAAATGAAAATCTAACTACAGGATAACCCTGATAGACTGTAGTTACATGTTAGAAGACTAATAGCCTGAATACGTGTGGAATTGTCCGATCTCGGAAGCTAAGCAGGCTCAGGCCCGGTCAGTACTTGGAGGGGAGGCAGGTGCTGTAGGTTTCTGTGAGGAGGTCTGGACAAAGTGGTGACTCTGCCTTATGGTAGACAAAAGTTAAATAATTTCATGTATGTTACATTCTAAATGTTGTATCACGCGACAAAAATGGAACCTTTACCCAGGTACTGGATCAATGAAACCAAAGTGAAGACAGGCAAAAGGTCAGGGAGTTCATGTTTATTGCCACATGAACCATAATGCAAGGATAGAGGATGCTTTATGAAAAGCCATGATGGACATCTCTCATATAGTACAACAAGATGTGGCACAAAAGTGCTCAGTTCCAGAGAGAGAGAGAGATCAGTTGGTATGGAGCAAAATCAACATAATTTTAGTTTTGAGGTTCATTCAGGTGTTAGACCAACCTGTGTTGCTTCTGATCCTACTTGTTCAAGTCATTTTACACTCTATTTAATCGATTTCTTTAATCATCTTGAGTACCTCGATTAAATCATTCCTTAATCCTGCAATCAATCTCAGTCTCTGCAATTCTGGCAATTTAACCCTTTTAGCCCTGGTGTCATCCAGGTACAACTGAAGGCCAATCACTCCCTCTCTTCCTGAGACCATGGGAGACAACATTATCCTCAATGAGGATTCTCCAATGCTTTGATGAACTGTAGTATCTCCTTCATAGAGTCGCAGTTATACAGCACTGAAACAGGTCATTCATCTCAACTCGTCTATGCCTACCAGGTTGCCTACCTGAGCTTGTCCTTTTTGACCATAAAACATCAGAACAGAAATAAGCCATTCAGGCCATTGAGTCTGCCCCTCCATTTAATCAAGAGCTGATCCATTTTCCTACTCAGCCCCATTGCCCTCCCACCCCACCATAACCTTTGATGCCCTGCCTAATCAATAACCTGTCAATCTCTGCCTTAAATACACCCAATGATTTGGCCTCCACAACTGCCTGTGGCAACAAATACCACAGATTTACCACCCTTCCACGCTCCAGGGAGAAAAGTCCTAGCTGATCTTGCTTCATTTCCTTGTGAAACCTTTCTGCACCCTTTCCAGTTTAGTGATATCCTTCCTTTAACTGAGCAGCCAGGACTGCACGCAAGTGTGGTCTCACCCATGTCTAGTCTGAACTCCTGTCCTCAGTACACTGGTTGAGGAAGGCAAGTGTGCCAAACACTTTCTCACCACCCGTCTTGTGCATATGTTCCTGTGAGTTTGTTCCACAACACTTTGCAGGGCCCTGCCATTGTGCAAGACCTGCTTAGGTTAGACTGACCAAATGCTTCATGTGTAGGGAAGAGTAGACCAGAGGCGAAAAGTAAAATCCTGTAAAATCCTTGGACATATCCTATCAATGTGCATCACTGTGTGGGTCGGGAACTGCTCTGCTCATGACTGCAAGAAACTGCAGAGGGAGTGAACGTGGCTCAGACTTTCACACATGTACCCCTCCCCTCCATTGACTCCATCACAACACCCTCTCTTCTCTATCACATACCTCCCACCCCCATCAACTCCATCACACACAAACTCCCCTCCCTTCCATCACACATCCCCTCCCCTCCATCGACTGCATCAAACACCCCCTCCTCTCCATCAACTCCATCAAACATTCCTCCCTTCCATCAACTCCATGACATGCCCCCCTCCCCTCCATCGACTCCATCACACACCCCCTTCCCTCCATCAACTTCATCACACAATCCCTCCCTTCCATCAGCTCCATCACACACATCCGTCCCCTCCATCAACTTCGTCTACAGCTCCTGCTGCCTTGGAAAAGCAGCCAACATATTAAAAGACCCATCCCACTTTGACCACATTCTCTTCACACCCAACCCTCTCCTGTCAGGAAGAACGTAGAACACTACAGCACAGTACAGGCCATTTGGCCCTTGAGGTTTTGCCAACCAATGTATTCCTACTAAAAACAAACTAAACCCTTCCTATCTTACCACATAACCCTCTATTTTTATTTTGTCCATGTGTCTGAGAGTCTCTTAAATGCTCCTAATGTTATATCCTCCACCACCATCCCCTGACATCTTCTCTAAACTTTCAACCCTTCACTTTGTACAGGTGTCCTCTGGTGTTTGATTTTCCCACCCTAGGAAAAAGTCACTGGCTGCCTACATTATCTATGTCTCTCAGAATCTTGAAGATAAGTGTGAGATCACACACCACCAGATTCAAGGACAGTTTCTTTCCCACTGTTATCAGACTCGTGAATAAACCCCAAAACACTGCCATGCTGCGTCCCAAATGATGTCCCTCTGTAACTCTGCACTGTGTCCTACCAGCTGTACTATGTTTGAGATGACAAGCTGGAATGCTTGTTCTTTGCAAAAGAACCTCTATCACTGCAGCTTAGTACATTTGACAGTAAAGTTAACTTGAATGTGAACTTGAAATGATCCGGGGGTAGGACTTTTTTATGAAAGGAATGTGGTGTGTGTGGACCTTGCTTCCACAGAAGTTGTTGAGGAGAAAGTGTGGAGGGGTAGTTTAAACAGGTCAGTGAGGGAAGATTCAAATTTATTTTCAGAATACATAAATGGCATCACATATAACCCTGAGGCTCTTTTTCCTGCGGGCGAGACAACTACCACTAATTGGTAGTGCAAAAAGTACTGTACATAGTGTATACAGGTAAACCAACTTAGAACTGTAAATATGATGAATATAAACAAACTGGGTAATAAAGAGAGAATAAAATATCACTAAAGTGCACAAGTAAGAACCTTATATGAGTCTCTGAGTTTGTTGTTGAGGGGTAGTAGCTGTTCCTGAACCTGATGGTGCAAACCTTGTGGCACCTATTCCACTTTCCTGATGG
The DNA here is from genome assembly GCF_036971445.1 of Narcine bancroftii. Classification (NCBI taxonomy): domain Eukaryota; kingdom Metazoa; phylum Chordata; class Chondrichthyes; order Torpediniformes; family Narcinidae; genus Narcine; species Narcine bancroftii. The sequence goes on along the minus strand of NC_091475.1, from coordinate 23,205,158 downwards.
TAACAGCGAGAACAGAGCATGTACTGGGTGCTATGGATCCTTAATGATTGCTGCTGCTGTCCGACGGCAGCTTTCCCTGTAAATGTTCTCGATGGTGGGGAAGGTTTTGCTGTGATGTCTTGGGCTGTGTCCATTACCTTTTGGAGGGCTTTATGTTCAGTGGTCCTTGTGTTCCTATTACCAGATTGTGATGTAGCCAGTCTGCACAAATATGCCAGGGTTTTCTGATGTTATATCAAACCTCTGCAAACTCCTGAGGAAGTAGAGGCGCTGAGAGGGTTACACTGATGGATATCGACAGGGAACAGCGGATGGTTGAAATGCTTATCCTGATCATGCTCTGTAAAACTAATTCACTGCCAAAAATAAAGAGTGCATTATGATTACTGAAACCTTGCCGGCAAGAAACAAGATTGAAATGAGAGGAACGTTGGCTTTCAGTGTGGGAAAACTGGTAAACAGATGGGGAGCAGTGACTCCAGCTGTCTGTCAGAACCATCATCAGTTCTGAGGCCCGTGTGACAATGAGTTTTGTAATTGCTTGGAATGGCTGCAGCACAGATTTACCAGAGAGATTCTAGGGATTAGAGGAAAAAGTCAATCAAAAACTGCAGAGGCTGGAAATTTGAAATGAAGCGGATCAGCAGGTCCAACTAGAATTGTGCAGGGTGCAACAGTTAATCTTTCCGCTCAAAGATTCAATGAAAGAACACAGAAGGTGAGAAAGCAAGGAATTGCTGGAGGAACTCAGCAGATTGGATGGTGTGGGTAAACTGACCATTTCTGCCCAATCTGACCCACTGAGATCCTGCAGTAATTCTTTGTCTGCTCAAGGTCCCAGCAGCTTTTGTGTTTCACAGAAACTGAAACCACTAGTTTCCATTAAAATGTTCTCAGATTCCCGCATTGGTAATCACTGTCGAAAGTAATCACACCCTTCCACCTCACCTTGTACAACTCATCTTCCACCACCTGACCCCTTTGTTTCTCTTGCTTCTCTCTCCCTTTGACACCCACCAATCAACTGTCCTTGTCCACAATCCTTTACCCTGGTTCACCAATCACCCACTGGCCCCTGTCCAACCTCTCCCACCCTGTCCTTATTACACTGGCTCACTCCCCGCTGCACTCTCACTCTTGATTAAGTCTATAAAGCTGCAGGAGCACTGGAGGTGAATCCACGGACATTTGGTGACTCTGAAGGGACTCTCTTTGGCTTTTCTCTATCTTGTACTGTAAGAAGTTTCAAGCAATGCTCATGGTATCTCTGTTTTGCAGACTAAAGTTAAAGTATATCATGCATATTACATCCTTAATGTATTATTTTATGACAATATGTTCCAAATTGGAACATCATCCATTCATTTTTTCTCATGGATGCTGCATGTGCTGCTCCAGATTCCAGCATCTGCCATCTCCTGGGTGTCTCCAAGTGAGAACTCCAATTAGTTGCAGTCTGGTGAAGAGAAGAATGGGATGAAGAGAATATATCTGACTGGGTCATGCCAGGTATTTCAGAATCAGAAACAGATTTATTGTCATTATCATGTATCAATAAATTTGTATTTTGCATTATAGGTGTGAAAACTGCACTAAATAATCATTCCTTAAATAAAATCTTTGAAAATAAATAACACTGGACAACAACTTTTTTTTTTCCAAAAATGTTTGCTTCCTGAAAGTAACTTGGAAATTATGATAGACAAAGCTGAACACAAAGATAATTTTGAAGTTGCTGTTTCACTTAGGAAGTTGGAGGTACAGTAAATTAACTTTTATTGAATTTAGCATGTTTAATCACATAATGATGCTGACACATTGTGTTAGTTCAACTGAGTTAAAAATGTTTTGCCATTGATTTTCATTTGTACTCAGCATCTGATGCCTCTCACATCAGTGTCTATACAGATAAGACTGTATGGTATTAGCCGAGAACTTTTAAGATTTGCCCAGGAAAATATTTTGCATTTTAAAATCCTTTCAAACTATATATACAAAGTGAAAACAATGACACCCAGAGGGTAAGTTTAAAAACTGCATAGAAAAATGAACTAGGCAGAATCATACATTTAACAAAGAAAATCTGTACCTTTAGAAGACAAAAATAATATAACCATTGCCTTCTGGGTTTTATTCCCTTTCTGCCCCTTTGCTCCTAAGCATACAAAATAACAAAATTTACACTCTGAAATCTCAGCAATGCTATGCAGGTCACATGATAATAGTGGCTAGCCACAAGTTAAATAAAAACATCTATAAAACTTGCATTAAAGGTTAAAACATTACAAAACCATGTGTAAAACAATAATATTAGCAATGAACAATATGCATTAAGACTGATAACATAAGCAATTCATTTCCCAAGGGAAGGATTTAAAATAGTCCAGTAGTAATAAGCAGTGTGAGAGGCAAGAGGGGTGGGGCTGAGGAGGTGCACACCTCTGAATTCATTCCCACTGGAAACATTATTGTAGTGACAGTAAATACAAGTAAAACTTTGAGATAAAATTCACAAAAACAGAATTGAGAATAGAAAATATTAAAATGCATTTTTAACTCTGTTACACCAACAAACCTAACTCATTGAAACAGGATGACCTCTCACTGGACATTGACCTGAGCAAAGTCTTCCTTTGGAGGGACACACACAGGGAGCAATGTGCAAAAGTTCAAGCTCAAGGGGCTGCAGGAGCTTGATGGGCTGAACAGCTTTCTCCTGCTCCATGACATCTCCACAGGGCCAAGGCAGACCGTGTAGTTGGTAGAAACTGGCTTTGTAAACACTGCTTCAATGGTCAACTTCACTTAAATAGAAAGAAATATAATTTAAAGTGACAGCAGAAATATCAACAGAAGATAAAATGGTTTAATTTTGCAACCAATTGAATTATGGTTTGTGGCCGCCTTTTATTTGTTCCTTAACCTCAGGGCTGTTTAACCTTTATTAAGGAAATAATCCTTCAGTTAAAAAAAAGAATCTTGAGCATCATGAGAAAGGGAATTTGAGGGTCTTTGCTTGATTTTGTAACTTTTGCTGCCTGATTTCAGCAACAAGCTCACATTGTGTTCTGATGGCCATCATAATTATCATCCTGAAGCTGGAAAACAGTGATTCACGTGCATTGATAAGCTAATAAGCTCCACGTACCCATTCTCCGCCTCTTACTGCCTTCCCTCAGTCGTAAAGTCAGATTTATAGGACTGCAGCTGATATCCAGCAGGAATGCAACTCCAATCTGCATTAACACATAGGTATCAGTGAGTACCTATATTTACAGTTTTGTGTGACTGGGGAAGGTACAAGCATTTGATTCATACGACCATCAGTGCGCATGCCGAATGAGATTAAAAACTGAAACCAATTTACTTTTTTTGCAAAGAACATTTGAGGAATATTGAGAGGCAGAGATAGGGTGGGCAGCCATCACTTGTTTTGCAGGGAAGTGATAACAAACATCAGAGGACATGTACAAAATGAAGGGGGGGGGGGAGGCTTAGGGTGACAGCAGGGGTAAGTTTTTTTTATGCAGAGAGTTGTGGGTGCCTGGAATGCCTTGCCAGAGGTGATGGTGGAGGCTGAAATATTAGGGGCACTTAAGAGACTCTTAGACAGGCCCATGGATGGAAAAAAAAGAGGGTTACGGGTTAGGAGGGTTTAGTATTTTTTTAAAGGAATATATGGGTCAGCACAGAGGACTGAAGGGCCTGTACTGTGCTGTAGTGTTCTATGAACTGGAGGGCATGGGTTTCAAGTGAGGGGAGAGATTCAAAAGGGGCATTTGAGGTAAGGGGAGCAACCCTTTCCCTCAGAGGGTCATCCACATCTGGAAAGAAATGCTATGGAATCAGTGCAATAACACTAACCCTGTAACCTTGGGTCTCTTATAAATGAAATGAGTAAATTATTCCAAAATATTTACCCGTATTTATTTCATATTACAGCTTAATGTGTATACGTGATTTATCATGGACAGTGTATCACACGTGCGCCGCAGTTCAGATTCAGTGGTCGTGGGAGAAGAGGTCCCTCTGTCCTAAATCTATTCCTCAGGATCTTGAGGCTTTGTCCCCAAGTTCTCATCTTACTGCACATTGGACGCAACTTCCCTGCTTCTATCTTACATATTCCTTTCATAATTTTGGGCATCTACAAGATCCCACCCTCCACCATGCTTTTAAACTCCAATGAGAAAACTCCCAGGTTAACTCTCCTCATAAGCTCACCCCTTCATTGATCAAGATCACAAGAGGTAGGACTAGGTCCATCGAGTTTGCTCTGGCATTCTAATCATGAGCTGATCCATCCACCCACTCAGCCCCACTCCCCAGCTTTCTCCCTGTAACCATTGATGCCCTGACTAATCAAATACCTGTCAATCTCTGCCTTAAATACACCCAACAACCTCCCTTCCTCAACCACCCAAGGCAACGTTCCACAGACTCACAGCCCTCTCACTAATGAAATTTTTCACCTCTGTTTTAAATTAATGTCCTTTTATCCTGAAATCCCCACTTTACATTACTTCCTTTTGCCTGTGTTTGACTCATATCACTGTGAGCCCTTCCTAGCTATGTACCTATTCAAACATCTTTCGAACATTGTCGTTGTACCTGCTTCTACCCTTTCCTCTGGCAGCTCGTTCCACATACCCACCACCATTGTTCCCTCTAATTTATAGTAGTGAGTGTGAGCAAAAATCATATGTTGTGCAAATTGTTTTTTCTGTGACAAAAGCATGTGCGCACTGACTGCTTGTGCAAATGTAAACTTGAAACTGCACAAACCGGAACAGGAAAGGTGAGTTCATGATGTGCAAATGTGGTATTTGAAAAACCGACTAACTAATGAACAGAAACAGTTAATAGATTATTTTCTATAAGTATAATTATTAATTACATTATTTTAGGTAACTAACCCTTTGTGCGCACATTAATTTCCTTTGTGTGCTGGTTGCAAAATGCGCATGCGCATAGCTTAGAGGGAACAGTGCCCACTGTGTGAAGAACTTGCCTCTCAGGTCCTTTCTCCTCTCACCTTGAACCTTTGCTGTCGAGTTTAGGATTCCCCTACCCTGATGAATACCGTGACTCTTGAACCTAGCTATGCCCTCGTAATTTTATAAGCCTCTATAAGATCACCCCCTCAGCATGCCTTGCTTCAGGGAAAATGGTCCACGGCTATCTAGCCTTGCTTTTTAACTTCTTCAGTCCCAGCATTGTTCCTGAGAATCGACTCTGTACCCTCTTCAGCTTAATACCATCTTGAGTCCAAAGGCCTGCGGGCTGCTGGAGACTGGCTCAGGAGAACCAGGCATTGGAACCGGGATTCGAGAGGGTGCTGAGGGCAAGGAGGGGTCCGAAGGGCCCTGGATGCTGAAGGCTACCTCATCGTGTCGGAGGTTTGGATCTGTAGCTTGGAATCTTGTGCGGCTGCAGAAGCGCTGGAGGCGAATCCATGGACACACTCGATGACTCTGGGGGACTCTCTTACTGTAAGGGGCTCTGGGCAATGCTAATGGTGAATCTTTCTCTGCCATGGCAGTCTAAAGGCAGTGTCATGTAAAATCACAATATCACAATAAATGGTATCTGATCTGATCTTTCTGAACATGTGACCAGAAATGCACACACTGCTCCAAGAGTGGCCCAATCAATGCTCTGAACAACTCATAAAATCAATGCTTCCAGCATGTTGCATTTTGACACTTCTTCTGTTGATTAAGTTCACATTCCAATTCTGCATGGATTTCTCTGATCCCTTGGCCTGATTTTAAATTTTACATTTTTAAATTTTAAATTTAGAATTTTAAATATAGGCATACAGCATGGTAACAGGCCCTTTTGGCACACGAGCCCATGCTGTCCAATTACACCTAATTGATCTTCACCAGCAGCACCTTTGTTTTGAATGGTAGGGGGAAACTGAAGGACCCTGAGGAAACCCACACAGGTCATGGGGAGAATGTACTAACTCCTTGCAGGCAGCTCCGGATTCGAAATTGGGTCGCTGGCCCTGCAGCAGTGTTGCGCTAACTGCTACACTAGCCGTGCCTCTGATCTATGTCGTTGCCTCAAGATCCCAGTCCTGTCCCATAACCCACTGTCATGAAGAAATGCTCTCGCATTCCAAGTTGCATTGCCTTGAGATAGCCAATAAAATTGTCCCAATCAATTAGTAAATTACGAAAGTCTGCAGACACCATGGTTGAAGCAAATACACAAAGCTGGAGAAACTCAGCAGGTCAAACCATGTACTTTATCTAGCAAAGATAAAGATACATAATTAACGTTTTGGGCTTGAGCCCTTCATCAAGGTCTTGCTCAAACACTGTTTGACCTGCTGAGTTTCTCCAGCAGTGTTGACTTCAGTCAATTAAACATGAATGACTAATGATGTCATCTCAAGACAAGCATGTCACGCTTCTCATTGGTTGAAGCTGTGATTGGATACAGCTCAGTTCAATGATTTCACAAGCATCTTGTAGGACTTCAGGACTCAATGAGTCAATGTCTGTATATGTGTTATGTCTGGTTGATTGTTTGAATGTTTTTGCACCGGGGACAGGAGAACGCTGTTTCCAGGTTGTACTTGTGCAATCAAATGATTAAAAATTGGAATCAAACACAAAAAGTTCCATTCAGGACACTGCAAAACACACATAGGCAATTGCCTATTCTTCATATCAATTTCACCCCGCACAAATCCAATTTAATAGCAAAGGGCAAGAGAAAAGTCCAATTTAGTAGTTAGACTTCAAAGCATCTGATATCAAGAAAGAAGAGTCTTGTTCTCTCTGAATGTGCTGTCCTCTCAGAACAGTTCCGTGTCCTGCTGCCAACCCTTCTCCCACAGACTGTTCTTCCAATTACCATTCCATCATCTGAGCTGCAAGACATCTATTTAGTGGCAGATTGCATCCTCTGGCAAGATTTCAGTCCAAGCCCACATCCCTGACTGAAACCTAATCAGCTTCCAGAATTAGTTATTGATCCTGCTACAGGAGAGGGTGGGGAGGAGAATTATGGGGGTGGGTGAAGAGGTGGACCAGGTGTGTAATTGCAGGGTGACTGAATGCTCAATACTGAGTATTAATTTTGAGATACACCATGGTATCAGTTCTGGTTAGCGACACGGTTAGCACAGCGGTTAGCGCAACGCTGTTATTGTACCAGAAACCTGGAAGGAGTTTGTATGTTCTCTCCGAGTGTGCGTGGATTTCCTCTGGTTTCTTCCTTTCAAAATGTATGGGGTTGTAGGTTAATTGGTGTAATTGGGAGGTATGGGCTTGTGGGTTGAAGGGCCTGTTACCATTGCTGTATGTCTAAAAAAAAGGCCCTTCCTGCTCATTACCCCGTGCCAACCAAATATACCCATGTGACCAATTAATCTACTAACCCCGTACATCTTTGGAATCTGTCTGCATCAGTGATGGTGATCTCCCAGTGGCCAACCACTTCAATGCTGTGCCCCACTCACGTGTCTATCAATGGCTTCATGTACTATTCCACCGAGACCATAGTAAATTAGAGAAACAACACTTGGTTTTCCGTCTGGGCCCTCTCCAACCAGATGGGATTACCATTGACTTCTCTGGTTTCTGCCAACCTGTTCTCCATTATCCATCACTTCCCTTTCCCCTTCTTTCCTTCAGCTCCCCATCCACTTCCCTCTCTATTTCTACTCCTCCCCCACCACCATTTTGTTCAGGTGCCTGACAATATTTTGCTCATACCTTGATGGAGGGTTCAACCCGAAACGTTGGTTATGGATCTTTACCTTTATAAAGTATACTGGCTGACCTGCTGAATTTCTTCAGCTTTGTGTTTTTACTGCCAACTCGGTGCCTGCAGACTGGTGTGTTTTACTTACATGGAAAACTACATGGGTTGGAGGAGTATGGGGCTAATGAGAGCAAGTGGGTCTAAAGCAGGAGGGTGTGTTGTTCAGTATGGACAAACTTGGTTTGTGGGCTCTGAGGAAAGGACTCTGTAGAAATGGAAATTAGGCAGAAAAGTGGATTTAAAATAAGCCATGATTATACTGAACAGTAAAGCATACTTCAGGAGCCAGATGGCATTCCTCTACTCCTGCAATCTGGATTGACGGTCGAGAACTACTGCGGGATGGCTACACTGACACCCTCTCTGCCTTCTCAGCTGAAGATCATGCAATGTTTAAGTTGAAGTTTATTAACTGACTGCACATGTACAACCTGACAAAACAGCGTTCTCTAATCCTCAGTGCAAAACATACAGACACACAACCAGACATAACAATTAGACAAAATATACATATGCAGGACAAGATTCATATATACATATAAATAAACTTTTTTTCAAGAATATAAGAGTCTCAGATGATTAGTGTGAGCAGCTCCTTTGGTCATTCAGCATCCTCACTGCCCGTGGGAAGAAGCTGTTCCTCAGCCTGGTGGTGCTGGCTCTGATGCTCCTGTATCTCTTCCCCGACGGGAGAAGCTGAAAGATGTTGAGTGTAGGGTGGAAGGTGTCCTCCATGATTTTACATGCCCTCTTCAGGTAGCTGATGTCAATGGTTGTGAAACCCCAGTGATCCTCTCTGTGGATTGACGTCCTCTGATCCATTTCTCTGCAGGACACTCTCAAGAGAGCTCCTCCAGAAGGTTGATATGATGGTGGCCGGCAGCCTTGCCCACTTCAATCTCCTCAGGAAGTGAAGTCTCTATTGCGCCTTCCCAACGAGTGAGGAGATGTGTGTTTGATGTTGCTACAAAATTGAAAAATCGCAGAGGAATTCAAAGCGATATTTCCCCCTTAACTAGTGTAAATTAATGATAGTGAATAAAGAGCTTATTGTTACATACATTGTACAATGTACATATGCACCAAAATTCATATGTTATTGAAAAAGATTCTTCAGAAGAAAACAACTACAATCAGCTAAATTAAAAAGATAATATTTACAAAAGATTGAGAGATGGATATATAATAAATATTCACATAAATAAAATTCCAAAAACTTTGAATTGTGGGTACAATTTGTAAGCTATTTCTCGGGCTATTCCTGATGTTGTGTAACAAGAGATAGGAATTGTAGCTTTTCAGCACACAGGCTGCATTAATTATTGTGCTGCCTTCTGTGGCTCCTGTCTGAGCAGTGAATATCCTGGGTGTAGGATATTTATTTGGCTTGACATAATGATGTGCGATAAACTTTCATTTCATAATATCAACTTTTGTTTTCAGAGCCAGAGGTTGCTGGAGAGAGTTCCAATTCTTATTGCCGGACAACACCAAACCGTAAAAAGCATTGGCACCAGGGGCCACACTGTCCCTGAAGCACATTCTGCCACTCAGTAAGATGGTGACTGATGTAACCATGCTCCCGGCTCCTCTTTCTACCCTTTTCCCCTCAGCCCCCAGCTCCCCTACAGACCAAAGCTCTGTCTTCCACAGACTTGAATACATTCTGCGAGTCAGCCCCCAAGCATCTCCATGGTGGAAATTTCTGAAGATTTACAGCCCACCGAGGGAAGAAATTCTCCTCATCTCGACCATAAACAGTCCTTCCCTTGTGAAACCTTGTTAAGGTTTATCCTTCGAGGGAAAACATCCTCAAGGCATTAAACCTACCAAGTGCCTTGTTGAAAGCTAGAAACTCATCCCTCATTCTCCAAAATCAATGAGAACTGGCCAACCTGCTTAATCTTTTTACATCTTTCCTCCTCCACCATAACAAATCAACCTGAACTTACTTTGAACTGCTTTGATAGAAGTGCATCCATGCTAAATTGGACCTCTGCTTTCAGACACTTAACTGGATTCGTTTATTGTCATTTGTGCCAAGATACAGTGATAAAGTTTGGTTTGTGAGCAATTCAACTGTCATTTTTTTAAAAGATACTACACGGTAGAAGGCCCTTCTGGCCCATGAAATCCATACTGCCTAATTAACCAGCAAACCCCCTGTGGCTTGGAGGGTGGGTGGAAACCGGAGCACCTGGAAGAAGTCCACTCATGTCATGGAGAGAACATACAAACTCCTTAGAGTCAGTGCTGGATTTGAATTCTGATCACTGATGCTAAATAGCATTGAGCTAACTGCTACAGTAACCATGCAGCCCAACATGTCTGACTTGTGCAATACATGCACATTTCATTCATGGTACAACAGATAGGATGCAGTGCAGTGCAGAGTTGCACAGAGAGATCAATTGGCATGGATCAAAGCCAACATAAACTTTCTATTTTAGGGATCATTCAGGAGTCTGATAACAGCAGAAAAGAAACTGTCCTTGAATCTATGGGTGTGTGATCTCAAACTTTGGAATTGTCTTCTTGATTGTGTGTGTGTGTGGGGGGGTAAAGTGAGTTTGGCCGGAGTGGGATTGGTCTTTTAATGTGTTGGCTGCTTTTCCAACACAGTGAGAGTTATCACTGGAGTCAATGGAGGGGTGGAAGGTGTATGATTGTTTGGGCTGAATCATTTTGAACAGATCTGAATCTTCCACCTCAGTATACCTGGTGATGCTTTTCCACATCCTGATCACTCTGTGCCTGGTGTGGTGGTGGAGGCTGGTAAAATAGAGACATTTAAAAGACTTTTACACAGGCACATGGATTTAAGAAAATGATCGAGTTATGGGCTGTGAGGTAGGGAAGGATTAGATTGATAGTGGAGTAGGTTTATATAGGTCAGCACCACATTGTGGGTCAAAGGCCCTGTACTATGCTTTAATGTTCTATGTTTTATGTAACCAGTGCTGAGCTGATTAGGACCATAAGACATGTGAACAGAAATGGATCATTCAGCCCATCGAGTCTGCCCTGCCATTCAATCACGAGCTGATCCATTTTCCCCACTCAGTCCCACTGCCTGACCTTCTCCCCCCATATCCTTTGATGCCATGGCTGAACAATCTCTGCCTTAAATACACCCAATGACCCGGCCTCCACAACCACCTGTGGCAACAAATTCCACGGATTCAGCACCCTCTGGCTAAAGGATTTCCTCCGCATTTCTGTTCTAAGCGGATGCGTTTTAATCCTGAAGTTGTGCCCTCTTGTCCTAGACTCTCCCACCGTAGGAAACAACCTATCGACATCAACTCTGTCCACATCTTTCAACATTTGAAAAGTTTCAATGAGATCCTCCCTCATTCTCTTGAATTTCAACGAGTACAAGGTAACAGCTGTTAAATGCTCCTCACCCTTTCATCCCGGAATCATCCTTGTGAAACTCCTCTGAACCCTCTTCAATGTCAGCACATCCTTTCTTAAAGGAGGAGCCCCAAACTGCTCATCATACCATCAGTGAATTCTGTGAATTGCACTAATATCCAACAGAGAGAAATTAACCAACCAATTAATAACACCATGCAAAATTTCATCACGGCTGAGAAAATATTTCTGGAAATGAAGGTGAAAGATTCAGCAAATCTCAGTTTCACTACAGTCTAGGTAATTGGTGAGTTGCAGCTTTATTTGTTATTTTTAATTCAAATTTGTCAAGGGACCCAATTCCTTTCTTGTTGCTCCACAGGTTGTAAGACACTTGATCAGCTCCCACTCATACTGGTGGGATTGCAGTTCAAAATCTGTTTTGCTGATTTTCAAAGAATTTCATGCTGGATAATTTTGCAGACTTGCACTTTCTTTCAACAACAATGTGAAATCTGGCAGTGCGGACAGGCACAATTTGGTCCGTTCAAACCAGTCCCAGGTCTTAGAAAGAATTTAATTCTGAGAATCAGAATCAGGATTACTGTCAGGTAATTTGGGATTTTTTCTGTGTGTGTGGCAACGTTATGGTGCAGAGCAAGGTGCAAAATTACTTTTTCGTAAACACAAGATTTAAAAAAAAAGAATAATGCAAAAAAGAAAAAATGAGGTAATGTCTGTAGTTCATTGATGGTTGAGAAATTCGATGGCGGAGGGGAAGAAGCTGTTTTTGTCCTGTTGGGTGTTTGTCTTCAGGCTCCTGTACCTCCTTCCTGATGGTAGCAGAGAGAAGAGGGCATGGCCTGGGTGGTGACAGTCCTTGATAATGGAAGATCTTTTCTTGAAACAACATCTCTAAAGATGTCCTTACTGGAGTGATGGAACTGGCTGAGTTTGCAGCCTACTGTAGCCTGTTCCTGTCCAGTGCATTGGGACCTCCATACCAGACAGTGATGCAACTGTGCTCTCCACGGTGCACCTGTAGAAATTTGCAAAATTCTTTGGTGACATTCCAAATCTTCTCAAACTCCTCATGAAATATAGCCGCTGGCGTACCTTCTTTGTGATTGCATCCATCAACATGGAGGTTCCAGGATAGGTCTTCAGAGATGTTGACAGCCAGGAAATTGAATAATCTTACCCTCTTGTCTGCTAACCCTTCAGTGAGGACTGATTTGTGTTCTGGCTTCCCCAAAATATCTGGTTTTGGATAAGTTGGTGAAACAGACCCAACAGCCTCCTCCCCTATCCATCAGAAACATTCTTCCTGCATCCACCCTGTCCAGTCGTGACAGAATTTTACACATCCCAATGAGATTCCTCTCATTCATCGAAATTCCAATGAGCTGAACCTTAATCTATCCGGTATGTCTTCATCTGTCAATCCTCCATTCCAGAGAACAGAGTACTATATGTTGAGTAATCTTTCAGTTCTATTTTGAAAAAGTGAGTTAAGTATACATACATCATTATCCCTTACTATCTGTCAGAGCTTGCTCTGGATACATACTCGCAGAAGAGTACTTCAGATGTAAAAGGTGCCATAGAAATGCAAATCCAGAAAACAGCACGTGGATTGTGGGGTAGGCTATTTAATTTTTCACCACCCCCCCTGGGCAAATACACATTGACATGCTTGCACATGGGCACACAACACAGACATGTACACATGTAATACACATGTAGTGACAGACACACAGATACACACATACTCTCATTCTCTCACACACACACACACAATGTACAACAAATATTGACAGACATAAGTACATAGGTACACACAAGAACATATTTGCAGATAAGCATAAAAACACTTTCTCTCTCTCACATTCGTACACACACACATGGTGTGCGAAGTTGATTTAACAAGAGTTGTGATTTTAACTGAACACACGACGTTGTTGAGCATTACTGTTTCAGATTTCGCAGCCGGTCCTGCTCCCGGCAAACATTGCTGCAGAGAGCAGCCTCCCTCACACTGGGTGCCAATCAGAAGGCTTGTGTGCCTGGCAGAGGAAACACCAGCTGGGCACACTGCAGTAACCATGTCACTGCTCTTCACTCTTGGATGCTTCCCAGCTAGAATCGAGGATTGCAGAAGATAGAATAAGGAAGCATATTTTCACACCAGGGGCATTGTAAATCTGGAAGGCTCTGCGTCACAACAGGCTGTGGATGCCAGGACAGTGAAGCTCTCTCTCACTTTTAAGTGAAGAGATTGTTGACTTACTTCCCACTGCACAGATCTGCCCTGTACCACCACTCCTAACGCAGGACAAAGGGTGCGCTGCATTGTCGCCAGTGTTGCTTTCCACATGACCGCTCTGCTGTTAATGAGGCACTGAAAAGATGTTGTGGCTTGATTCCTCAGTAAATAAGCTGATATCTTATCTCAAGGCCAAGGGCAATTGCTACCAGATTCAAAGACAGTAGTGGTTTTTATATTGCAGGCATGTAATGGCACAATCAACGAATTTTGCCGCTACTCGGGCAGTCTAGAAAGGGGTGTGTGGGAATTTTGAGTTAATTCCTGCACCGTGATTTATCCTGCAAAGCCCCTACAGCTTTTTTGAGAAAGACTGCAGTGTAAATCGTACCGGAAAAATTTGTTGTTGGTCATTTACACTACTGCATATTCTTTGGTGTTGCAGTCGGGTACTTCCAGTCCAAAAAGGCGCCCAGTGTGAACGACAACATGGATAGTCATTGTGTTAATTTTTTTCAGTGATTTTCCTGACATTGCAGTTTAAAAACCATGAGTGATCAGACTCTTGAACAGACCTCTCAATTGTGAAAGGTACTTTCTTTATAACTTGATACTCGACACTTTTGGTTTTTTTTAAAATTAATACAATTAAAGAAGAGAAAAAGTGAGCAAATGTCTGTGGTTCATTGTCCATTCAGAGATCTGATGGTGGAGGTGAAAAAGCTGCCCTTGAGCTGCTGGGTGCTCATCTTCAGGCTCCTGTACCTCCTTCCTGATGGTTTCTGTGAGAAGAGGACATGGCCTGTGTGATGAGAGTCCTTCAGGATAGAGGCTGCTTTCTTAAGACACGACCTCTTCTAGATGTCCTCAATGGAGTGAAGACTCCCTCCTTCAATGGAATTCTCCTGATCTGTGGAGATTTTTTTTTTTAGTCGTTTTCAAGTCCATTTGATGTTATAACATTCACTTGCTCCAGAATAAACCAATCTGTGCTTGAGCCAAGGGTCTGATCAGAAACCTGCAGGAAAGTGCTCCGAAAAATCAAAGCCACTGCTCACTTGGGAAGGGCTCAATGAGAATTCTTGATGTGTTTCAAGTCAAACCATATGTTTATCTTCATAGCTTCAATATATAATGTAAGACCTCCAACATTATCTGAGGTTTTTTTAAATTTAAGTTTTAAAAAGACACCCAATTGACCTACAATCCCAGTACATTTTGAAGGGTGGGAAGAAACCGGAAACCCACATTTACATGGGGAGAATGTACAAACTCCTTATAGACAGCACCAGATTTGACCCTTGGTCTCGATCGCTGGCGCTGTAACAGCATTGTAGCTACACGATCGGTGCTTCCCTGTTTCCTGTATGCAATTGAGTTTTACATTTTTTTTTTAAATTTAGACATACAGCACGGTAACAGTCCATTTCTGCCCACAAGCCCGTACTGCCCAATTTACACCCAATTAACCTACACCCGTGGTATTTTTTGAGTTTGGCACATCTGTGGATGACTGATAAATGCCAGCATTTTTAGAATCAATCTATACAAAAAAAGTGGCTATCAAGTTTAATTTTTTTTTAAATTTAGACCCCTCTGGCCCGACAAGCCCAAATCCCTCTTAAAGTAAAATCCCTGTATGTTTTTGAAGGGTTGGAGGAAACTCAAGCACCTGGGGAGAATGCACAATCTCCTTTCAGACAATGGATTTGAACCTGGGATGCCAGTGAGTGCTGTAGTAGTGTTCTGCTTAGTGGCTGTGTCTTCCTTTGGTTGGTTCATTCTTTTGCCACCACTCTTAAATTGTAGTTTGGTGTACTCAGTTGAAGCTGCAGTTCCTTCCGGTGAACCTCCATGCAATGTTGATGGGACCACCTGCCTCCCTTCTCACTATCCAGGAGAGCAGGTGGGAGAGGAATTGAAGATCATGATTCATTCTGTGATGTTTCAGGACATTCTGGTCTGAACTTTTCTCACATAGCTCAATGTCAGATTTATTCTGATGATATTCCTCCGAATTTTTGCACATTCAATGTGCTGTTCAGAGAGTGGCAGATATTTACAATGTGGGAACAGGCCCTCCAGCCCAACTTGTTCACCCTGACCAAATTGCATTTCTGAGTCAATCCCATTGGCTTGTGTTCAGCCCATATCCCTCCGAACCTTTTCTGTCCATGTACTTGTCTAAATGTCTTCAAAGGAATCTTTATTGGGTTCCTTCAACCTGTTCCTTGGATGTAACAACAGCAGAGGTGGCTTCGCAAGGAGAGATAAATCGAGACCTCTGTGGCTCTTGGCCTGCCAAATTGGGACGTCACATGCACCCATTGCCCTTGCCTTCAAAATGGGAGAGGTTGATGATTAGGGAATGTGACCGCTGTGTCAGCCAAAGATAGGCGGAAGGAACCAGAAGTCAACTTTATTTGTCATCTGATTGCTCAAGTACAACCTGACAAAACAGCGTTCTCTACTCCTTGGTGCAAAACAGAGCGAAACACAAAAGTCTGCATACGCTGTAATTGTAGTAAAATTGCTGTAAATGCTGGAAGAACTCAGCCGGTCTCACAGCATACATAGGAGGTAAATCAACATTTCAGGCCTGAGCCCTTCTTCAAGAAATAAGCAAAACAACAGAACTCATGGTTTCATGCACTGCCAGACTGAGACCAACCACAACTTGGAGGAACATCGCTTCAGCTTCTGACTGGGCACCCTCCAACTGGATGGCAATAACATTGATTTCTCTGGCTTTCATTAACCCCAACCCCACTTCTTCCCCTGTCTCTTTCTCTGGGCTCTGTCTCTCTCCCTTTTTCCTGTCTCCTTTTGCACAGACAAATCAATTCTCACCTTTTCTTAATTTTATCCAATTAACACATTTTGTTGGTCTGGATTCCCTTCCTCAGCCACCACTGTCTCTATTCTAATTTTTTTTTTGGCTTATTCTTTGCTTCTTCCTTGAAGAAGAGCTCAGGCCTGAAATGTTGGAAATATATCTCCTATGGATGCTGCAAGACCAATTGAGTTCCTCCAGCATTTCTGTTTTTCCCTCACTGCAAAACACGCAGACACTCAACCAAATATAACATACATACAGACAAATATACATATGCAGGACAAGTATTCAAATATACAAATAAATGAATATTGTTTCATGAATGTGAGAATTTCAGATGGTCAGTGTGAGCAGTTCATTCGGTCCTTCAGCATCCTCACTGCCTGTGGGAAGAAGCTGTTCCTCAGCCTGGTGGAGCTGGCTCTGATATTCCCGTATCTCTCTCCTAATGGGAGCAGTGGAAAGATGCTCTGTGCAGGGTGGAAGGGATCCTCAATGATTTTGCATGCCCTCTTCAGACAACTATCACAGTTGATCACATTCATGGGGGGGGAAAGGAAACTCCAGTGATCTTCTCTGCCACTCTTCTGGTCCTGTGGATAGACCTCCAATCCACTTCTCTGCAGTAACCTTACCACAGCTGGCCTCTTGATAGATAGGTGGCAGTTAGCCTTGCAGCTTCAGTCTTCTCAGGAAGTGCAGTCGCTGTTGCATCTTCCTGACAAGCGAGGAAATGTTATGTATCCATGATAGGTCACTAGTTAAAAGTGGACTCCAAGGAACCTGATGCTCTTCACCCTGTCTACTACTGAGTTATTGATGTGTAATGGAGGGTAGTCGACCCTGGTCCTCCTGAAGTCCGCAGTCATCTCCTTACAGCAGTTGGAAGTCCGGCGCTGGGAGGGGGAAAGGAGGAGGAGGACAGGCTAATAAGTGACAGGTGAATACAGATGGGATGAAGAAGGAGCTGAGTGATTTTGGGGAAGGGGCCGGAAAGATGTTCTCAGTAGAAATGACGGGAAGGGCATGGGAAGCTCAAAAATATTATTTTCATTTCCATACTCTTTTTATATTTGCAGTTCTTTTCTTTATTGGCATCTTAATTTTTTTCAATTAGTACAGTTAGACGATCCTTTATCCAGACATCTAAAATCCGGAAAGCTCTAAAATCCGGCAACTGGGGAGAGAGACGGCAGTGCGAGTCGGGCGGGTGAGGGGGGGAGATCGGCAGCGCAAGTCGGGCAGGCGAGGTGGGGGGAGAGACCGGAGGTGTGAATCAGGAGGGTGGGGGGGGAGAAACTGGCAGTCCAACTAGAAAGTGGTGGGGATGGATACGGCAGCACAATTCGGGTGGGTTTATATCTGCCATTCCGAAATCTGGAAAAATCTGAAATTCAGAACACGCTGTCCTCAAGGGTTGCGGATAAAGGACCATGTACCTGTGCACTCCAGTAACAGGCCCTTCTGGTCCATGAGCCCGTGCTGCCCCAAATACTCCAATTAAACTATAACCGCTATGCTTTTTGAACAGTGGAAAGAAGCCGGAGCGTCCTGTGGAAACCCACATAGACACGGGAAGAACATACAAACTCCTTTCAGGCAGCATCAGATACGTGGGTCGCTGGTGCTGTAATCTTCTTCTTTGGCTTGGCTTCGCGGACGAAGATTTATGGAGGGGTAAAAAGTCCACGTCAGCTGCAGGCTCGTTTGTGGCTGACAAGTCCGATGCGGGACAGGCAGACACGGTTGCAGCGGCTGCAGGGGAAAATTGGTTGGTTGGGGTTGGGTGTTGGGTTTTTCCTCCTTTGCCTTTTGTCAGTGAGGTGGGCTCTGCGGTCTTCTTCAAAGGAGGTTGCTGCCCGCCAAACTGTGAGGCGCCAAGATGTACGGTTTGAGGCGATATCAGCCCACTGGCGGTGGTCAATGTGGCAGGCACCAAGAGATTTCTTTAGGCAGTCCTTGTACCTTTTCTTTGGTGCACCTCTGTCACGGTGGCCAGTGGAGAACTCGCCATATAACACAATCTTGGGAAGGCGATGGTCCTCCATTCTGGAGACGTGACCCACCCAGCGCAGCTGGATCTTCAGCAGCGTGGACTCGATGCTGTCGACCTCTGCCATCTCGAGTCACGCTAACCACGTCACCCTGATTATACTGAATTTGTGTTGGAGGTCTTGATGTACTGAGAAGCTGTAGCAAGCAAGACTTTCATATCATGTGCACATTGTACATGATGATTAATTCTGAATAGTTCGTTCATGGTGACTCAAGGATGAACACAATAAATGGTAAAGGTTCCATTATTGTCATGTAATACTACCTTTAGAATGTAACATATATGAAATTCTTTAACTTTTGTCCATGTAAGGCAGACAGAGAGTCGCCCCTTTGTCCAGTGCCCCTCACAGAATCCTGCAGCCCCTGGTGATTCTAAATGGTCTCCCGTCCAATACTGAGCAGTCCTGAGCTTGTTTAGCTTTGTTCCGCGATCAGATAATCCCAGGCTATTAGGTGCTGGTATATTTACATAGCCAAAAGCATAAACTGAGGGACCGTAACAAGTAGTTCTCAGTATCAATGGGATAAATGTCTATTTTTCAATAGTGGTCTATAGAGCTAATTTAAAACGATCCCTGTGAAACATGGCAATAAGGCTCCCAGCCTACTTAGAAGATTGCGAACTGCACAGTCCATTGTGTTGATACAAAGAAAAGAGTTATTCAACTCTGCAAAACATTTGACAGTCTATTTGGCAAAGGAATTTATCAACAAAAGCAGTCTACTGCACATTTAAAATAATTGTGAATTATGGAAGAATTGAATTGCTTTTGTTACGTGCACTGGGATACATTGAGAAGCTTTGTTTTGCGTGCTATCCAGAGAGGTATTGCAATCGTAACAACTGCATAAATTCAAATAAAAAGGTGACCCAATCATCAAACAGTGCAGGATAAAGAGAAAAGTACAAAGTACATTGTGAATGGGATGGAAAAAAGTACAGTTATAAAAGACCATGCAAGCTTCAGAGGGTTATCCTCTGTATCCGGTGCTCCCATTGCAGTCTCCTCTACGTTGGGGAAGCTGGGCGCAGACTGAGAGATCACCTCATTGAGCACCTCAGCTCTGTCTGCCGCAGTGTTGGGGATTTCCCAGTGGCCACCCATTTGAATTCCCCACCCCATTCCCTTGCTGACATGTCTCTCCATGGTCTCATGCACTGCCAGTTGGAGGAACAACGCTTCATCTTCTGTCTGGGCACCCTCCAACCGGGGTGGCATTAACATCCACTTCTCCGGTTCCACTTCGGTTAAGTCACATCTCATCCTTTGTCACTCCAAAGAGAAAAGCCTTAGCCCGGTCATATATAACCATATAACCACTTACAGCACAGAACAGGCCAGTTCGGCCCTACTAGTCCATGCCGTAGCAAATCCCCACCCTTCTAGTCCCACTGACCAGCACCCGGTCCATACCCCTCTAGTCCCCTCCTATCCATGTAACGATCCAGTCTTTCCTTAAATGTAACCAATGATCCCGCCTCGACCACGTCTGCCGGAAGCTCATTCCACATCCCCACCACCCTCTGCATCAAGAAATTTCCCCTCATGTTCCCCTTATAATTTTCCCCCTTCAATCTTAAACCATGTCCTCTAGTTTGAATCTCCCCCTTTCTGAATTGAAAAAGCCTATCCACATTGACTCTGTCTGTCCCTTTTAAAATCTTAAACACCTCGATCAAGTCCCATCTCAATCTTCTACGCTCCAGAGAAAAAAGCCCCGGTCTGCACAACCTTTCTCTGTAACTCAAACCTTGAAATCCTGTCAACATTCTCTGCACTCTCTCTATTTTGTTTATATCTTTCCTATAATTTGGTGACCAAAACTGTACACAGTACTCCAAATTTGGCCTCACCAATGCCTTGTACAATTTCATCATAACCTCCCTACTCTTGAATTCAAGACTCCGAGTTATGAAGGCCAACATTCCAAATGCCTTCTTCACCACACCATCTACCTGAGTATCAGGTAGTACCTGAGGGTACTATTTCGGGAGAAGGTTTAAAGGGGATGTGTGAGACCATTTTCTTTCCCCTCATAGAGAGTTGTTGGTGTATGGAACACATTAGTAGGAGGCTGAGTGGGGGTGGTTGGAAACAGATACAGTGACATTTCAGAGGCATTTAAACAGGCCACGTGAACATGCAGGGAATGGAAGTTTATGAATCGTGTGCAGGCAGATGGGATTGATTTAATTTGGCTTCATGAATGACAGAGACACTGTGGGCCAAAGGACCTGTTCCCGTGCTGTCCTGCTCTTTGTTCCATATTCCATGGCATAAAATGACCCTGAAAAATGTGCAAACGGAGCTTTGAATCAAAACAACAAATAAAAGTTTAAAACCAATCTGAAAAGTCAGAGGATAGTTTATAAACTTTGGAGGTGTCCTGAAAGTCTCATTAAATTGCAATATATATCAATTCAAGCTCCATCCATCACATAGAAAAGTTAGAACAAAAATATTTAAGCAACATCTCCAATCCAGGCAACATCCTGGAAAATAAACAAAAATCCTCGTAAAATGACATTCACCTGGCACCTGCCTATATTTGTTCCTACCTTGATGAAGGGCTCAGGCCCAAAATGTTGGTTATGTATCTTCACGTTTGCCAAATAAAGTATAATGTTTGACCTGCTGAATTTCTCCAGCATTGTTTTTTCCTTCGACACCAGTGTCTGAGGACATTCATGATCTAGACTTGGTGGGCCAATTGACTGCTATTGGCTTGGGTCCCTCCAATGCCCATGTGCAAATGAGTGCTGGAACAAAGTTCAAGTTTATTGTCAGATGAAACCCGGTTCTGTGAGTTCTTCTAAGACCGGAATAGCAAGTCGACTCCAAAATTCACACAGCCATAGCAGGGCAGGGGCACAGTTCCAGAGCGCAGTTGCAATGAGAAAGATCAAGTTAGACCTGGCAGGAGTTGAAGGGAAACTGAGGAGAATAAAATGGGATCGGTATGAATGGGTGATTGAAGGGTTTAGAAGAATACAGATCGAATGCAGACAAATAAAACTGGCCCAGAATGCCATCTTGTGTCAGCATGCACAACTTGGGCTGAAGGGCCTCTTTCTGTGTTGTATGGATCTATAGCTGACTGTTTGAGATGGTTTAACACCTGCCCTTTTCCCTGATCGCAAGCGTAGAACTTGTGAAAACTGTTGCACATCCTTGGGGAACACCTTGCAAGCTTGCAAAAAACAGATGGAGTTAATTTAGAAGCCGATTCCTGCTTAAACATCTGGCTGTACATCCTACACAAGTACATGGACTGGCAAGTCACCACTATTTCTTTTCATCTTGCAGACCAGATGTTATGAAATTCTCACATCCTTCCAAGAGTTCACACAGTCGTCTCTCCCTTCACTCACATACAATGTGGATATCTTCCAGTGGGAAGCGAAGGTCCACATCACATCTTAAAAACAGGCCCTTTGGCCCAATTCGTCCATGCTGACCAAACTGCCTATCTGAGCCTGAACCATTTGCCTGTCCTTGGACCACATCCCTCTAATCTCTGTCTATCCAAATGATATTATGTCCCCACCCCAATCACCTCCTCTGGCAGCTCATTTCGTGTACCCACACCCTCTGTGTGAAAAACCTGCCCTTCGAATCCCTTTCACTTCTCACCTTAAATCTATCCTCCCGAGTTTCAGCCCTCCCCTGTTTTGGGAAACAAAACAATGACCTTCCACTTTATTTTTGTCTTTCATGATTTATAAACCTCTATAAGGACCTCACTCAGCCTCTGACACTAGGGAAAGCAGTTCCAGCCTGTCCAGCTTCTCCCGAGAACTCAGGCCATCCTACTTGCAAGTCTTTCCTGCACCCTCTCTTCATCTCATGCTAAATTGAAAATGTGGAAATTCATCCAAGGACATCCACTCTTTCAGATGAAACAATGATAGAGGCTTACAAAAAGATGTGGGTTATCGATAGAGTAAATGCAAGCAGGCTTTTTCCACTGAGGGTAGCTGAGATACAAGCCAGAAGACATGGGTTAAAGGTGAAAGGGGAAAGGTTTAAAGGGAACTTCTTGCAGCGAGTGGTGGGAGTATGGAACTAGCTGTCAGCGATTTGGTGAATACGAGCTCGATTTTGGCATTTAAGAAGAGTTTGGACAGATTCACGGATGGGAGAAGTATGGAGGGAAATGGACTAGGTGCAGGTCAGTGGGACTAGATAGAACAATAGACTAAAAGGGTCAGAGCCCCTATTTCCATGCTGTAGTAGTCCATGTTTCTGTGTTTCTATTAAACTAATGTTAAATACGAGCCCTATCTCTAACCGATTCAATGCAGGAGAGTTTTCCCCAATGCTCTGAACCAATATTTATTCTTTGACCATTGTTATCTGGGCACAGTCTCTTCTCCCTCTTCCCACTGATGAGAAGGCTCAAGTATGTGAACGCACGCACCAACAGGCTTAAAAGAAGTTTCTTCCTGCAGCTATCAGGCTACTGAATGAACCCCACAACAGTGCTCTCTCAGACTGCACTTGCCTGGTGCTAATTGATCTTCCTTTTCATTGTAACTCTGTAAATTGTGCTCCTTTACATGGCTGTAGGAATGTTAGAGATAGCCTTTCAGACTGCTCGCAGAAGAACCCTTCTCTCTGTACGGTATTTTGTGAAATTTTATACTCACTGGTCCTCCTCCTCCATTGCTTTCCTTTCCCCCAATACCCCCCCCCCCATCATTCACTTATTGATAGGACACTATTGAAGAGAAATCACTATATGATGTATCATGCGTAACCTCGTGTTTATTGTATTTCTCATAGTTCCATTTTTCATTTTTTATATAACCATATAACCACTTACAGCACAGAACAGGCCAGTTTGGCCCTACTAGTCCATGCCGTAGCAAATCCCCACCCTCCTAGTCCCACTGACCAGCACCCGGTCCATACCCCTCTAGTCCCCTCCTATCCATGTAACGATCCAGTCTTTCCTTAAATGTAACCAATGATCCCGCCTCGACCACGTCTGCCAGAATCTCATTCCACATCACCACCACCCTCTGCGTCAAGAAATTTCCCCTCATGTTCCCCTTATAATTTTCCCCCTTCAATCTTAAACCATGTCCTCTAGTTTGAATCTCTCCCTTTCTTAATTGAAAAAGCCTATCCACATTTACTCTGTCTGTCCCTTTTAAAATCTTAAACACCTCGATCAAGTCCCCTCTCAATTTTCTACACTCCAGAGAAAAAAGCCCCAGTCTGCACAACCTTTCCCTGTAACTCAGACCCTGAAATCCTGTCAACATTCTCGTGAACCTTCTCTGCACTCTCTCTATTTTGTTTATATCTTTCCTATAATTTGGTGACCAAAACTGTACACAGTACTCCAAATTTGGCCTCACCAATGCCTTGTACAATTTTATCTTTATGACACACCAATGGCATCATGAAGAAAGCCTCTATTTCCTCAAGAGTTTGCGGAGGAGATAGTGGAGTTGTTCAAGTGAACCGGTACGGACTTGAAGGGCCGACATGGCCTGTTTCCGTGCTGTAAATGGTTATATGGTTATATGGTTATATGAAACACAGGAAACTGCCGACACTGGAATTGAGCGATCTGTGAGAATTGAAGGGATTTAGCAGGTCAGGCAGCTTCTGTGGAGAGAAATGTTTCGGGTGCAGTGAGAAGGGGAAATAGCAAGCATTTGAGGGAAGGGGGAAGAGGGCTGGGGATGGGCCAAGATACTGAGATGAAGGTGGGAGAGAAGGAATGAGGGCACAGGTGGGGGAGGAAACAATTGAGAGTTGAGTGAAAAACAAGTAATGGAATGGGATGGGAGAATGGGAACAAGTAAAAAATGGGACCGGATTGTGGTGGGAGTAACCTGAAAAATAAATCAATCAACCTTCATATGCTGTTAGGCATTTAATGCAGAAAATACAGAGTTTGGGGCAAAAATGAGTACTCAGTGTACGCAGATTGGTTGCTACACCTTGCATGACTGAGATACTTAATTAGCTTTCAAAAAGCTTTTGGGTTCTGAATGCTGAAGTGATCCCATGGAATGGAAAGTCTTTCACTTGCATGATCTTGTGGATGAGAAGTGTGGGAATGATAAGCCAAATGACATAAAGGTGGGAGGTGTGGTGGATAGTGTTGAAGGTTGTCATAGGTTACAACAGGAAATAGACAGGATGCAGAGCTGGGTGGAGAAGAGGCTGATGGAGTTCAATGTGGAACAGCATGAAGTGATGCATGTTGGATGAGTAAATGGTTAATGGCAGGCTTCTTACCAGTGTGAAAACAGAGGGACATTGGGGTTCAAATCTATACATTTCTCAAGGTTGCTGTGCAAGTTGATGAGGTAGTTAAGAAGGCCTACAGTATGTTGGGCTTCATTTGTCGGGGGATTGAGTTCAAGAACTGTGAAGTAATGTTGGATTTAGCTCCATAAAACTCTGATTAGACCACACTTGGAATATTGTGTTCAGTTCTGGTTGCCTTGTTACAGGAAGGATGTTGATGCTCTGGAGAGGGTGCAGCGGAGATTTTCCTGATTTGGAGAAGGTGTCTAATGAGGAAAGATTAGAAGAGCTAAGGCTTTTCTCTTTGGAGTGGAGGGGTGCCTTAATAAAGGTCTACAAGATTATGAGAGTCATCGATATAGGCGAAGAGCCAGCACCTCTTTCCTACGGCAACAGTAACAAGCACCGGAGGACCTCTGTACAAGGTGAGGTGAGGAAAGTTTCGGGGAGATGTCGGAGGTAAATTTTTAATGCAGAGAACAGTGGGTTGGCTGGAATGCATTGCCAGGGTGGTGCTGGAGACTGATGCAATAGGGACATTTAAAAGACTCTCAGACAGGCAATGGATGTAATAAAAATAGAGGGCTATGGGTGTGAGATAAGTGGGGGTTAGATTTTTGAGTAGATTTATATCGGTTGGCACAACATTGTGGGCCAAAAGGTCTGTATTGTGCTGTAATGTTCTAGGTTGAAATGTTCTTGTCCTATTCTCTCACCGTGTGTGATGTGACGAAATACGGTTCAGCTGTACCCACTACAGCTGCCTGCCCACCCAATCTGTTGAGCCAGTGGATGCTGCCCTTGCTCTACATGCACACCTTCATTATAATTCTCCCCATGTTAGGCAGAGTTAAATATAGATGCAACAACCTGGACTTCCTGTGTCTCGCCATGTGAATCGGCTGCAGCAATATCTGCCCTTGATTTTAAGAAGTCGATAATTGAACAATCACAGCTGAAGCCTCAGTGTGAATCATTCAGAAGATGTGAGGAATGCTTGTCCAATTCCATCATCCGTCCTGTCTCAGGTTCAGGAATTATCTATGTGCGGTGGGAGGTGGGAGAACCTAATTTCATTCTTTTGGTCACTTTAAAGCAAATAGCAGGTAACGTGCACATTCAGCTCATGCCTTCCCCCTGCATTTACTTCCAAAAGTGCTCTGTTCTCATTGCTCAAGGTGTTTGAAAATGGAACTCGCAGTAGTTCCTGGCACCCATCATGCAAACTCAGGGCAGGGAAAAGCACCACCAGTCTCCTGAAATTTTTAATCAAACATTTTTTTGGTTGAATTTTAAATAAATTGTAAAACCAAAAGAAAAACCATTGGTGCAGAGTGAAACTGCCTCTTCATGAAGATTAGAGGTGTTTTGGATAGTGTAGAAGGTTGTTGTAGGTTACAACAGGAATCAGACAGCATGTAGCATTAATGGGGAGAAGTGGCTGATGGAGTTCTAACCAAATAAGTGAGAAGTGATGCATTTTGAAACTCGAACGAAGGTGGAGTACATGGTCAATGGTAAGATTCTTCACAGTGTGGAAGAACAGAGGGACCTTGGGGTCCATATCTGTAGATCTCTCAAGGTGGGTGCACAGGTTGATAGGGTAGTTCAGAAGGTTTATGGTATGCTGGGCTTCATTACTCAGCAGATTAATTTCAAGAGCCTTGAGGAAATGTTACAGCTTTATAAAACTCAGTTTAGACCACACTTGGAATATTGTGTTTCATTCTGATTCCCTCACTACAGGAGAATGTAGAAGGTTTGGAAGGGGTGCAGAGGAGGATGAGAGGTGATTTATTAGATGTCTACATAATTGAGAGAGGCATAGTATAGGATGGACAGACAACACCATTTTCCGGGGGCAACTGTAGCAAATAACAGAAGACATCCATTCAAGTTGAAGAGAGGAAAGTTTAGGGGAGACGTCAAGTGTACATTTTTTCCACAAAGAGTAGTAGGTGCCTGGAATGCATGGCCAGGGGTGCTGGTGGAGGCTGGCAAAATAGGGACATACAAAATACTCAGGCACATGGATGCAAGAAAAATTGAGGGTATTGAGGTAGAGAAGGTTTAGATCAGAGATTCTCAACCTTTTTCTTTCCATTTACATACCACTTTAAGTATTCCCTATGCCATAAATGCTCAATGATTAGCAAGGGATTGTGTGTGGAAAGAACTGTTTTAATCATACCTAATTGACTTGTTACGTGCACGGTTTCATAACCCTAAAGGAAATGGGCCAATGAGAATTTTTCTCAAGCAAAATATTTCAGTAACAATTGGGTCCTAGAGCAGTGGTTCTCAACCTTTTTTTTCCCACCCACATACCACCTTAAGTAATCTTTTACTAATCACAGAGCACCTATGGCATAGGGATTACTTAAGATTGTATGTGAGTGAAAAGAAAAAGTTTGAAAACCGCTGTGCTAAACCATCATCTCCAAAGCACGGGCTGGCGTGAAAATTCTTCTTGTTCATTTTGCCATGAAGGCCTTTGGGTTATCTCACCTCATTAAAGGTGTGAAAGAAATTCAGATTGTTCTCCTGACTCAGCGCAAGGAGACCTATCCTGAGTATGACCGCACAGGTCCATCTCTCCATGTTGTCTGACCCTGGACCAGTGGAAAGTCGTCAGCTCGAGTCAGCAATGGCTGCACCACAAAGCCCTCATGGCACGTGGACTGGAAAGCAATGTTCCGGCAAATACCTCCATCAGAGCTCGTCGTGGATAACTGAAGATGAAAAGAAAAATTAAATTAGTCCCATCCTGAATCAACAGATATGGTTGAATTAAACAATGTGGGAAAGCAGGAGAACTTAATTGATGTATTTAAATCATGGCTCGTTGCAGCCGGGCAGTTCCCAAAGCAGTGGAATTAAATCATGTAAAACCCTTTTAACACTAATGAACGTGGTAACCTGTCAGCGATAAATAGGTTAATAATTAATAATAAATAACGAAAGCCATGGTTTTACAATTTCCATTTCATAAGCTCTGCCAAGCTTTTCAGTGCAGAGATTGCTCAGCCAGTTTGTTGGTCAGCCCTTTGCATAATGAGCCAGCTGCATTTTAGTGCTGGGGGCAGAGGGCTGGAAGGAGATGACTTCATCTGACGTTGACAAGGCCATCGCAGCCTGCTGCTTGCCAAGCTGCCTGCCACTGGAGTCGGCTGGCACACTTCATCGGGAAAATCTTTGCATGCCCCCACCCCACATCCCTTCTGTTCAACCTGCAGCAGGAGCTGCTTGCTGTGCCTTTGGTGTATTTCAGTGAGAGCACATCATTGTGAATACCAGCAGTGACAGCATTTCTAACTGCACCTGAGCAAAATCATTGAGGACCCCTTCCACCCAGGACACCGCATCTTTTAGCTGCTCAGGTTCAAATCCGTCGCCGCCTGTAAGCAGTTTGTATGTGCTCCCCGTGACTGCGGGTATTTTCCCCAGGTGGTCCAGTTTTCTCCCATCCTCCAAAAATGTACAGGGTTGCAAGTTAAGGATCAATGGTGTTTCCCTCCCCCACAATCAATGTGGTCTAGTGGGATCGTTGTCTGAAGAGGGCATGCAAAATAATTGAGGACCCCTTCCACCCCCTGCACAGCATCTTTCAGCTACTCCCATCGGGGAAGAGATACAGGAGTGTCAGAGCCAGTACCACCAGGCTGAGAAACATCTTCTTCCCACGGGCAGAGAGAATGCTGAATGACCAAAGAAACTGCTCACACGAACCATCTGAGACTCTCGTATTCACGAAACAATATTTACATATTTATTTATCTTTTTTAATACTTATCCTGCAGAGGTATTGTTTGTATGTGTGTTATGTCTGGGTGTGTGTCTGCATATTTTACACTGGATAATGCTGTTTTGTTGGGTTGTACTTGTGCAATTGGACGATAAATAACCTTGACTTGAGCTGTGGAGGCAGAGTTAATCTCATCGGTGAGTCACATCAGATCAGAGACTATTTATTGTCATGTAATAAAGCAGAACTGTCATATTATATGAAATTGCCTTTAGTCTCCTGTAAGGCAGACAAAGATTTGCCATTAGCATTGCTTGATGCCCCTTACAGTTAGAGAAAGAGAAGCAAAAGAGAGTCCCTTCAGAGTCACTGAGTGTCCGTGGATTAGCTTCCAGTGCTCCCACAGCCTCTGCAGTCACACAAGACTCCAGTTCAGTTCAAACCATCGGCAACCTGAGCCCAGATCCAAACCTCTGACACAGTGATGAAGGCTTCAGAGCCTAGGGCCCTTCAGAAGCCCTTCTTTGCCTTAGCATCCTCTTGAATTCCTGTTACGATACCTGGTTCCCATGAGCCAGTCTCCTGTAGCCTGGTGTGAGTCCTTTGACTTCAAGGTGCCTTCAGCTTGTGTGGGTTCCTCTCTGGCAAATCGTCCCCGCAGCTTGCCACCTGTGTGCGTCCTTCAGCCTCAGAGCTCCTCACTGGTGCACCACAAAGGTCGCCATCCTTAGGGTCATCTTCTCTGCTTCTCCTTCTCAACAAGATGTGTTCTCTCCATTACTGGTGTTGTGTCCCAGTCCATTGCCCCTTTGGAGTCTTCAACTTCTTGAGGGTACTGCCAAGCCCAGGCGCCGCCATCTTGGGCCTAGACCCTACTGAAATAAAGCACCATCGACTCCTTCAACAGAATGTTTATAGTCTGTTTGGGGCTGTTGCAGTAGGACTGGGTGATAGAACCCTGCTTCAGAGCACTGTGTCTCTGCTCTATGTTCTCCCCAGGTCTTCACCAGAGGCAGTGGTATAATTAGAGATAACAATAGTTTAGATAAGCATGGCGGATTCCTTTCTGAAAAGGATGTTTATTTTTCTAATCATTCAAGGAGTGTGCGCTTCCCGGGCTGAGCCAGCATTTAGTTGCCCCCCCCTCCCTAATTGCCCTTGAGAAGGTGGTGGGGGGTTGCCTTCTGGAACAGTGACAGTCACTGAGATGTGGGTGAGCTCTAGGGTTTTGACCTAGCAATGGTGAAGGGATGGTGAGCTATTTCCAAGTCAAGAAACTTTATAATAAAAATCCACAAAAAACAACTACAATCGTATACTTAATTAAACTAAAAAGATGATAAATACCAAGAGAATAGAGGAATAATAAATATTCATGACTACCCTCCTGCAAAAACAGTCTGCCAAAGTCTTTTGTGCATGCAAGAAGCAAATCACAAAACTGCGACACCACGGGTTGAAGTAAAAACACGCTGGTGAAGAGAGTCAGGAGGTTAAGCGGTGTCCTTTATAGAGCAAATATAACCAACGTTTCAAGCTTGAGCCCTTCTCTAAAGTATGGAAAAATGTTGGCAGACGTCCAAACAAAAGAGTAAGGCGGGAGGTGTGTACATCTTGAGATTACAGCTGGTGTGGGAAGGAAAGCGTGCTTGATGTTAGTGTAGCGATTTGCATGACGTTATTACAGCGCAAGTGACCCAAGTTTGAATCCTGTACTGTCTGTAAGGAGTTTATACGTTCTCCCTGTGTCTGCGTGGGTTTCCACTGGATGCTTCGGTTTCCTCCCACGTTCCAAAGAACGTTAATTAAGTGTAATTCAGCAGAACAGGTTTCAATGGCTGGAATCAGCTTCTACCGTGTGGTAAATAAAAATTTAAAATGAAATTTATTTAAAAATTTTAAATGTCAGGAAGCACTTTGGCTGAAAAAGTTTAAATCTATTTGACACAAATACCAAAAGTGAAAAGGGTTCTTCTGTGAGCATTTTAACAGGTTATCTCTAACATTAACACAGCCGTGTAAAGAACATGATTAACAGAGTGTGGGATTATAATGAAAGGGAAGATCAAATAGCAACAAGCAAGGACAGCGTGAGTGGGGTTCATTCAGGAGCCTGATGGCTGCAAGGAAGAAACTGTCTTTAAGCCTGTTGGTGTGCAATTTCACACTCTTGAACCTTCTCCCCACTGGGAGGACGAAGAAGGGATTGTGACTGGAGTGATGGGACCTTCAGTGTGTTGGCTGCCTTTTGGGAGATGTAGATGAAGTCCATGGAGGGGGAGGAAGTTTGCGTAATGTTCTGAACTGTATTCACCACCTTCTGCAGATTCTTCCCACCTCAGGTTTTGCACAAATAGTGGACACAAGTTAAGAAAATCTGCAGGTTCCTGAATTAAAGAGGTGGGGAGATTGGGGTAGAGGAGAGGAGGGAGGAAGGGGAAGGGAGAGGAGCATAGACCAACAGGTAAGAGGTGGATACAGGTAGGAGGGAAGAAGAGAAAGAAGCTGAGAAGTGATGGGGGGGGGAGAGAGCAGGGGGCTAAGAAGGGTAGCTCTCTGATAGAAGGAGGAAAGGGAGGGGAGGAAGCTGGAGGAGAGGAGACAGGGGGAGAAAGAGAGAGACCAGGGAGGGGTTTAATAGAAATAGGAAAAGTTGATATTGAGAAACTGTCGAGACGGAGTATAAAATTTTATTTCTCCAATTCGTGGGAGGTTTCACCTTGATGCTGCTCTACCTGTTAACTTCATCCAGCAGATTGTGGTTGTGTTTGAGAATGTCCACACTCTTTGGGGGAGAGAATTCCAGACATTTCCACCGCTCCTGATCTCTCATCCACCATCCATTCATCACAGTCTCACAATTTGCCCAGCAATCTGTTATCCATGCATTCTGTCACCCTCCCCCTCCCCAAACCAGGCTTTAAACAGCCGAGACAGTACAGATCTTGACCACTGCTCCCTTAACAATTCATAAATGACTTTTAAATCACTGTCTTTTCATGACCCAACAGACCTACCAACTGACTGACAGCATGCAGGAAATTTACAGAGAGAGTTTGACTGTTGTCTGGGATATTTATTAAGCATTTTTGAATATCTGAATGTATTTAAACTTGGTTTGAGGACACTCCGAGTGCTGTGCCAAGTTGTGGTCACCAAATTTATAAGAAGAATGTATCAGCTTTTGACAAAGGTGCAGATCTGATTTCAAGATTCCTATATTGTTATGTCCACAAAATACATCAAAATCCTTTTTCCTTTGTTTGCCCTGTAAAGACACACAAAGAGGCAGCTCTAGGCCAGTGCCCTGTCAAGAAGAGAAAAGGAAGCCAAAGGGAGTCCTGTCAAAGAGTCCATGGATCCCATCACCTCCTCCAATGCCACCGGCTCCTGTGACCTCATAACCTCTGTAGCCCCACCAGTAATGAACCCAAACTCAAGGCTTTGTCAGGACAATACCACAAGGTCAAGTTCTTTTTGTGACAGGAGAGCATGTGTGCGACAAGGCTCTTGGCTGAATGCTGGAGACGACACCTAAGAAAGGTCTTGACAATGATGAGGGGGCTAGATGTGGCAAGAGTAGATCTAGGGTCAATAACTATAGGATAGTAACTGATAGATCCAAGAGGTGAGTTCTGGAGAAACATCTTCAGGGAGTGGTATGAATGTGGAGCACACTCCCAATCAAATGGTTGAGACTGAGATGTATTGAAGTGAATAAATAGAAAGGAGAGAAACAACATTGATGTGCCACACACAAACGTGCTTGCAAATCTGCAGATGCTGTGATGGTTCTGCAATACATAAACATGCTGGAGAAACTCAGCAGGTTACACAGCCTCCATAGGAACCAAAGGGTAACCAACATTTTGTTTCCTTGATGAAGGGGTCAAACTCAAAACGTTGGCTATATCCAGATGGACACTGCATGACTGCTGAGTTTCCCCAACACATTTGTGTGTTGCATGACAATCACAATGTCTGCTGCCTTTCTTGTTTGACAACATTAATATAATGGGAATGAATTTATTGTCATATACATTGTACGAAGTACAAAGGCACCAAAATTCTACATGCTGCAGCCAAGAGGTACTTCATAGAAATAATATACAGTAGCAGACATTAAAGTAAATAGAAAGGAGGCAATGAATGCAAAGGGTGGGTAGATAATAGTTCCCAGTTACCTTAGTGCAAGAATGCTGGAGGATCAAAGCAAATCTCACAGCGTCCACAGGAGCTAAAGGTATATAAACTGACGGTTTGGGCCTGAGCCTCTTCAAGGTATGAGTAAACGGCAGGCAGGCACCTGAATTAAAAAGCTGGATGAAAAGGAAAAAAATGGCAGGGGAAGGAGTACAGACCAACAGACAAAAGGGGATCATTGGACATTGATAGGAAGAGAGGAGAGAAAGGTGAGGATTGATCGGGGGGGGGAGGTGGAGAGGGGGTGGCTTTGTGAATGCAGAGTTGGAGGAAAGGAGAGAGAGGGAAAAGGGAGGGCAGAGAGAGTTAGCAAAGAAGAAATAGGGACGGAAATAGTGGTGATGGAGGCTAACGGAAACTGAAGAAGTCGATGTTAATGCCATCCAGTTGGAGAGGGCCCAGGCAGAAGATGTGGTGTTGTTCCTCCAATTTACAGGTGGTCTCCGTCTGGCAGTTCACGAGACCACGAATAGACATGTCAGCAAGGGAATGAGACAGGGAGTTGAAATGGATGGCCACAGGGAGTTCCCCGCCATTGCTGCGGACAGACCAAAGGTGCCCAGTGAAGCGATCTCCCATTCTGTGTCCAGTCCCTCTGACGTAGAGGAGACCACAACGGGAGCACCGGATGCAGTAGATGACCCCTGGAGATTCACAAGTAATGTGTTGCTTCACTTGGAATGACTGTGGCCCTGAATGGTGGCGAGGGAGGAAGTGTGGGCACAGTCCTCTTGTGGTCTTTGAGCAGTGCCAGGTCAGCATAACAAGTTCATCTTTAGTGTAACTTTAAAGAGAGTAAAAAGGTTCCTGCATAGCATAGAGAAATGAATGGTCGGCTTTTTCGCTGTACACACATCATCTGTTTCTATATAAAGGTACTTGCATGGATGACTGCCCAAGCTTTCTTTTAATAATTAATGTTAGCTTTGCAAAGATGTCTGAGAAATGTCTGTTTTCACTAGCTGACATCTTCATATCAAGCCATGATTTATGGATTGGTAGCTGGAGAGGGAGCAAAGAACAAGGGACCCAGCAGAAATGGACCTTTGGGTATCTTGCTTTCCCTGGGTCATGACCATAAAATACTTTCCAAATATTTTGTGCACCATCAAGGCCACAATCGTTAATTTTGGCTGGTGATGGGTGAGCAGGGAGTTTAGTGTCTCTGGAATTTAGCTCAGTTTGAATGGAGATTAAGTGTTTGTTGAATCCAAGCAATTGATCTTCAAATCTGTTTTACTGTGGGGTTTAACTAAATAATGTGCATTTATACGATATTTATCACATTCTCAGGAAGTCTCTTTGACACTTTGTGAATTGGAGACAGCTTGGAAATAGATATGACAGGCAATGCAGTCATTTAGTACCCAATTTTTTGATATTTCTTCCTGCTCATTTCAACAGCCCCACCAGTACCATCCTACCCAACGAAAGTACTGTGATGTCAGGTCTCGGTTCTAATGTAGCAAATATGGGAACTACTGTATAAGGGCACAGCACAATCTCATAATATACAGCATGGTTATTACCAGGTCATCGATTTAGAGACGTTACACTTTTATATGAGATCTTCTGTGCTCAGCGTTCCATTAACTGTGGTTGACCAAGCTAGTGTCAGTGTAGTGTCTGGCATTGGTCCATGGGTACTCATCAGAACAAAGGAGAAAGTTAGATTCCAGAAACTAAATAAATAGACCCATAAAACTGTACAACATTACAGCACAGGAAACAGGCCCTGTTTAACCTTTCCCTGTAACTCAGTTCCTGAAGTCTGGGCAACATCCTAGTAAATCTTCTCTGAACTCTTTCTATCTTATTGATATTTTTCCTGTAGTTAGGTGACCAAAACTGTACACAATACTCCAAATTTGGACTCATCAATGACTTATACAACTTTACCAATACTTTGATTTATGAAGGCCAATGTACCAAAATCTGGAACATTCTTTTGTTTAAAAAAGTTGGTTTCAGCAGTGGTAACCATGAATCCTTTAGAATTTTGTGTAAGCCCATCTGGTTCACTAACATCCTACAGGGGAGAAAATCTGTGTGCTCTGATGTCTATGTGATTCCAGTCCTCCCAGTACAATTAACTAATAACTGATACCTCATTTGAGGGTTCGCTAGACTTGGATAATGTAAACTGGCATTTCCAATCACATCCTCACTCCATAAACAATACAATTAAGATTGTTTATTTGTCACAATATTACCTCCAGTAAATCAAACTCCAGAGGGTTGTTAATTTGACCTGCAACATCACGGGCACCAGTCTTCACTCCATTGAGGACATCTACAAGAGGCAGTGTCTTCAAAAAGCACTAGCTGACATCTTCATATCAAGCCATGATTTATGGATTGGTAGTTGGAGAGGGAGCAAAGAACAAGGGACCCAGCAGTGATGAACCTTTGGGTATCTTGCTTTCCCTGGGTCATGACCATAAAATATTCAAGGTCCCCCACCGTCCAGGCCATACCCTCTTCGCTCTGCTATCGTCGGGAAAAAGATACAGGAATCTGAAGAAGAGCACTCAACACCACAAGGTCAGCTTCTACCCCTCTGGCATTGGACTCCTTAACAATCAGTGAACCACAGACGCTGCCTTACCTTGCACTATTTTTACTTATTTTGTAAGGTAGTTTATATAAATGTTTGCACTGTGATGTAGCCACAAAACAACGAATTTTGTGACATGGCCATGACAATAAATTCTAGTGCAGTGAGAAGGGCTCTTCTGCAAGCAGCCATGTAAAGAACATGATTAACAGAGTGTGGGATTACAATAAAAAGGAAGATCAATTAGCACCAAGCAAGGGCAGCGTGAGAGCACTGTGGCTGGGTTCATTAAGGAGCCTGATGGCTACGCGATTTCACTGACAGGAGGGAGAAGAGAGTGTGTCTGGGGTGTGATGGGTCATACAGTGTGTTGGCTGCCTTTTCCAGACAGCAGGTGATGTAGATGGAGTCTGTGGAGGGGTGGTAGGTTTGTGTGATGTTCCGAGCTGCATTCACCACCTTCTGTAGCTTCCAATCTTGAGCAGAGCAGCTCCCGTCCCACGCTGTGATACACCCAGTAAGTCTGCTCTCGACGGTGCTCCTGTACAATTGAAATGTAACCAGCAGAGTTCTTGTAGGATGGTATGTTTGCAATCTCTCCTGTCTGTAAAGCACATCTCACACAAGAATGGCATTTAATATTATGCTGTACATAGTCCTTCCTCAATTTATGAAGTCGACATGTTCTATTAAGTAAAGTTTCAAAAATTGGAACGGTCAGGTGAAGTGTATTGAGATAATTTAATGCAGACATCCGACACAGAGTGGAGCACAACTTATTAAAAGGGAAACATGATTTCACAGATAAGACCATGATACATGGGAGCAGAAATCGGCCATTCAGCCCATCAAATCTTCTCCACTTGAGTGGATCCATTTCCCACTCAGCCCCAGTGCCCAGCCTTCTCCCCACAACCTTTTGATGCCCTGGTTAATCAAGAACCTATCAATCTCTGCTTTAAATACACCCAATGACTTGACCTCCACAACCACTTGTGGCAACAAATTTTACAGATGAAAGAAATTCCTCCGCACCTCTGTTCTAAGTGGGTGCCCTTCAATCCTAAAGTTGTGCCCTCTTGTCCTGGACTCTCCTACCTTGAGAAACAACCTTTCTACATCTACTCTGTACATGCCTTTTAACATTCAAAATGTTTCAATGAGATCACCCTCATTCTCCTCAATTTCGACGAGTACAGACCATGAGGTATTAAACACTCCTCATTTGACCACCCTTTAATTCCTGGAATTATCCTTGTGAACCTCTTCTGAACCCTCTCAAACATCCTTTCATAAATAAGAAGCCCAAAACTGCTCCCAGAACTCCAAGTGAGGTCTCTCCAGTACCTCATAATTACATGCCTTCACTTGTCTTGAAATGAATGCCAGCCTTCTTCAGTACCGATTCAACCTGCAAGTTTACCTTCAGGCTATTCTGCATGAGGACTCCCAGGTCCCTTTACATCTGGGTATTTTTAATTTCCTCCCCATTTAGAAAGTAACTACCCATTTATTTTTTCTACCAAAGTGCATGAATGCACCCCTTCCGACATTGTATTCATTTTCCACTTTTCTGCCCATTCTCCTAATCTGTCTAAGTCCTCTGCAGCCTTCCTGTTTCCTCCACACTACCTGCTCCTCCACCTCCCTTCGTATCATCTGCAAACTTGGCCACAAACCCATTCATTCCATCATCCAAATCATTAATATAGAACATAAAAAATCTAATATCTTACCAAGAGAGTCCATGGCATTGCAGCAAAAATGTGTCAGCCAATCATTGGACAGTCAAAGCATTTATGTACACATAATCAAAGTTGTTGGTGAGCTTTAATAGTATTCTTTATCAGGAATGTAAGTGCTTATTTAATGAGAGTGATTTACCCGAGTGTACCGTGTACTTAGGTGGATTGATCAGAATTCAAGATTCTTTTATTGTCATGTAATAAAGCAGATGTAATATTGCACAAAACTGCATTTAGTCATCAACAGAAATTGCCCGGTCCCCCTTGCAGTCAGAGAAAGAGAAGCAGAAGAGGGTCCCTTCAGAGACGCTGTGTCCGTGGATTCTCTTCCAGCGCTCCCATAGCTTCCACAGCCTCAAAGCCTTTAGTCCAAACCATCAGCAACCCAAGCTCCAGGTCCTAACCTCCGACATGATCAGGAAGCCATCAGCAGCCTTGGAACCCTCTTGCATCCTGGATCCAATATCTGGTACCCCTTCAGCCAGCCTCCAGCACTCTTCAGCCTGGTGAGTCCTTTGACCACACATCCCCAACAGCCTATATCCTATGTAGGTTCCTAGCCTCGAGTCACCAACAGCTCACCTCCTGTGTGCATCCTTCAGCCGCAGAACCCCTTGGTGATCTACTGCCGTAGTCACCGTCTAGTAGGATAATCTCCTCTGCTTCTACGTCTCAAACTGAGGGTGTCCTCCCCATTTTCTAGTGCCCTGCGCCAGTTCTCCGCTTCACTGGACTCTGCAACCCCTCGAGGCCCCCATGTGCTTCTATCCTGTCATTACTTGCATCAACTCTTTCATCCAACATATATTAACGTGAGTATTTAATCTGAACTTTAACACAAGTGGCCTGGGGTTGATTCTTATCTGGCTACAAGTATTGTCTGCTCTGCCAAGTGCTTTGCGACCAGGGAGTTAAATCAACGTGTGTTCAAAGGTCACCTACTCAGCTAATGTCCAATTCTGCCAAGGTGCTGTGGTTTATTGGAATACAGCACTGTGGACTGCCCCAGGGCAACTTCGTCTGCTAAATTAGAATGAGCCATATAAAATATTCAGACAGAATACTGAATTATCTTTTAAAAGCAAATTACATTGTCAACCCATCAGATCTCATTTAGAATCACTTCTGGAGAAATATATTGCTTTGTAAAAGTGGTTCAGGATGGTTCTCACTGGCAACCCCATTTAAAATACTGATACCGAAAAATAGATATCATTAATAATCTGTTGATCTGTGCAACTAGCCACATAAGTAGTTCTGAATGGTAAAATACACAAACCTCACCACCTCATGGTTGCAACTTGTCCCCAATGGAGCCAAATCCCCAGCGTCCCTGACTGGCCACCGTCAGTCATGTTTCTTTGGCTTGGCTTCGCGGACGAAGATTTATGGAGGGGGTAAAAAGTCCACGTCAGCTGCAGGCTCGTTTGTGGCTGACCAGTCCGATGCGGGACAGGCAGACACGATTGCAGCGGTTGCAAGGGAAAATTGGTTGGTTGGGGTTGGGTGTTGGGTTTTTCCTCCTTTGCCTTTTGTCAGTGAGGTGGGCTCTGCGGTCTTCTTCAAAGGAGGCTGCTGCCCGCCAAACTGTGAGGCGCCAAGATGCACGGTTTGAGGCGTTATCAGCCCACTGGCGGTGGTCAATGTGGCAGGCACCAAGAGATTTCTTTAGGCAGTCCTTGTACCTTTTCTTTGGTGCACCTCTGTCACGGTGGCCAGTGGAGAGCTCGCCATATAATACGATCTTGGGAAGGCGATGGTCCTCCATTCTGGAGACGTGACCCATCCAGCGCAGCTGGATCTTCAGCAGCGTGGACTCGATGCTGTCGACCTCTGCCATCTCGAGTACCTCGACGTTAGGGGTGTGAGCGCTCCAATGGATGTTGAGGATGGAGCGGAGACAACGCTGGTGGAAGCGTTCTAGGAGCCGTAGGTGGTGCCGGTAGAGGACCCATGATTCGGAGCCGAACAGGAGTGTGGGTATGACAACCTCTCTGTATACGCTTATCTTTGTGAGGTTTTTCAGTTGGTTGTTTTTCCAGACTCTTTTGTGTAGTCTTCCAAAGGCGCTATTTGCCTTGGCGAGTCTGTTGTCTATCTCATTGTCGATCCTTGCATCTGATGAAATGGTGCAGCCGAGATAGGTAAACTGGTTGACCGTTTTGAGTTTTGTGTGCCCGATGGAGATGTGGGGGGGCTGGTAGTCATGGTGGGGAGCTGGCTGATGGAGGACCTCAGTTTTCTTCAGGCTGACTTCCAGGCCAAACATTTTGGCAGTTTCCGCAAAGCAGGACGTCAAGCGCTGAAGAGCTGGCTCTGAATGGGCAACTAAAGCGGCATCATCTGCAAAGAGTAGTTCACGGACAAGTTTCTCTTGTGTCTTGGTGTGAGCTTGGAGGCGCCTCAGATTGAAGAGACTGCCATCCGTGCGGTACCGGATGTAAACAGCGTCTTCATTGTTGGGGTCTTTCATGGCTTGGTTCAGCATCATGCTGAAGAAGATTGAAAAGAGGGTTGGTGCGAGAACACAGCCTTGCTTCACGCCATTGTTAATGGAGAAGGGTTCAGAGAGCTCATTGCTGTATCTGACCCGACCTTGTTGGTTTTCGTGCAGTTGGATAATCATGTTGAGGAACTTTGGGGGACATCCGATGCGCTCTAGTATTTGCCAAAGCCCTTTCCTGCTCACGGTGTCGAAGGCTTTGGTGAGGTCAACAAAGGTGATGTAGAGTCCTTTGTTTTGTTCTCTGCACTTTTCTTGGAGCTGTCTGAGGGCAAAGACCATGTCAGTGGTTCCTCTGTTTGCGCGAAAGCCGCACTGTGATTCTGGGAGAATATTCTCAGCGACACTAGGTATTATTCTATTTAGTAGAATCCTAGCGAAGATTTTGCCTGCAATGGAGAGCAACGTGATTCCCCTGTAGTTTGAGCAGTCTGATTTCTCGCCTTTGTTTTTGTACAGGGTGATGATGGTGGCATCACGAAGATCCTGAGGCAGTTTACCTTGGTCCCAACAAAGCTTGAAAAACTCATGCAGTTTGGCATGCAGAGTTTTGCCGCCAGCCTTCCAGACTTCTGTGGGGATTCCATCCATACCTGCTGCTTTGCCACTTTTCAGTTGTTCGATTGCCTTATATGTCTCATCCAGGGTGGGAACCTCATCCAGCTCTAGCCTTAGGGGCTGTTGAGGGAGCTGGAGCAGGGCGGAATCTTGGACTGAGCGGTTGGTACTGAAAAGAGATTGGAAGTGTTCTGACCATCGGTTGAGGATGGAGATCTTGTCGCTGAGGAGGACTTTGCCGTCTGAGCTGCGCAGCGGGCTTTGGACTTGGGGTGAGGGGCCGTACACAGCCTTTAGAGCCTCGTAGAAACCCCTGAAGTCGCCAATGTCCGCGCTGAGCTGGGTTCGTTTGGCGAGGCTAGTCCACCACTCATTTTGGATCTCCCGGAGTTTGCGCTGAAGATGGCTGCATGTTTACTGAGTGCAATATTACACTTCCATTAATCAATAATTACCCAAAACCGTCAGATCTCCATTTCGTCTTGTAAATTACTCTGGAGCCACTTCAGACCTGAGGCCACTGAAATATTAAATGGCAAGGCCATTGTGACGGAGAACAATGTAACGTGCACGTATTCAGTAATGCAGAAATGAATGATTTCTTCTTGAAGTTGAGTGGATTCCACAGAATGACAAATAAGGAAATGAGAAGTTAGTTCACTGTTGAGAAAGTTTTGTTCTCTTGTTTCTTGGAAGTAGAGGAAAATAGTGCTAGCAGAACTGGAACTGCTCGGGAATAGAGTTAGAGGAACACATGTTCAAAGTTCACCTGATTATGTCCCAGTCTGCCAAGGTGCCAAAGTTTATCGGAACACTGAGGTACAAATTTACTTTGATATTGAGCCTCTAAAGGGGAAAGCTGTCTTAAGCTGCTTCACAGATGAACTATCCAACAAGAATGAACAATGGCTCATGTTTTGCAATGTGTGATTGATCGAAGCTCAGTAACAGGTCCTTCCAGCCCACGAGTCTGTGCTGCCCAATTATACTCAATTGACCTACAGCCGCAGTATATTTTGGAGGGTGGGAGGAAACCGGAGCCCCTGGAGGAAACCCACACAGACACAGGGAGAATGTACAAACTCCTCGCAGTCAGCACCAGATTCGAACCCTGGTTGTTGGCGCTGTAACAGTGACTCACTAACAGCTTCGTGAACCTGATCAGCTTTGTATTGTTCAGCACAGAAATAGGACTTTCACCATCGCAAGTAACCAGAACTTGGTGTGTGGCCTTCAGTGCTTTGGAAATTCCAATGCTTGCCCGGGTACTTCTGCTTAAAGATCTTCACCTCCATTTTGCTGAAACCTCCTCCCTTTCCATACTGTGGATGCATCTTCACCAGAAGCACTGCAGTACT
This sequence comes from Narcine bancroftii, assembly GCF_036971445.1. NCBI lineage: Eukaryota > Metazoa > Chordata > Chondrichthyes > Torpediniformes > Narcinidae > Narcine > Narcine bancroftii. The sequence continues at coordinate 23,163,918 of NC_091475.1, read as the reverse complement.
TCAAGAGCAGACAGGAATGGATGATAAGCAGTGGCCTTGCCAAAGATGCCAGAGGTGGATGGTGCAGAATGTTGTCGACAGAAGGTAGAGTTGGATGGAGATGCAGCAGATGCAGTTCAATCTGAAAAGGTATGAAGCGCTGCACTTTGGAAGATGTAACTTGAAGTTAATAACAAGATCGTTCATTAACCTGTCATTAACCATCATTAACCTGTACATGTTTAATGACAGGTAAATATGGAGGAACAGAGGGTTCTTGGGGTCCAGGTCCATAGATTCCTCCATGTTGCCATGTAGGTTTATAGGGTGGTTAAAAAGACACATGGTGTGTTGGCCTTCATTAGACAGGGATTGAGTTCACGAGTCATGAGGTAATGTTTCAGCCCTATAAAAATGTAGTTAGACCACACTTGGAATTTTGTGTTCAGTTCTAGTCACCATGAGAGGGATATGGAAGTTTTGGGGAGAGTGTAGAGGAAATTTACCAGGATGTGGTCTGGATTGGAGAACCTGTCATATGAAGAAAGGGTGACAGAGCTTTTTCTCTTTGGAGTGACAGAGGACAAGGTGACTGAATATGTGTTTAAGATTATGAGGGGCATAGATAGAATAGGCAGCCAACACCTTTTTCCCATGGCAGCAATGGCCAATACCAGAAGAGATATTTATAAGGTGAGGGGATGAAAGTTTAAAGGCGATGTCAGGGGTATGTTTTTTTTACACAGCGACCAGTGGGTGCCTGGAATGAATTGCCTGGGGTGGTGGTGGAGGTTGGTACAATAGGGACATTCAAAAGACTCATAGACAGACACCTGAATGTAAGAAAAATAGAGAGTTATAGGTGAGCGGGAGGGAGGGGTTATGGGGTAGGTTAACATAGGTCAGCATGACATTGTGGGCCAAATGGTCTGAATTGTGCTGGAATGTTCTATGTCCACATTCCAGGAGCGAATTGACAAAAGAATTATCAATGGCTTAGTCAAAGATGCAGGTCTTAAGAAGTCACATAAGAGGAGAGATTTTGGGGAGATTGGGTGAAGTAAGGGCATGCTGTGGTCACAGTACAATGTAGAGGAACACAATGGTCAATGTATGGGCAACCAACCAACTCCCTGTGAGCACTAAAGAACCAAGCACTCTCTTCTAATGTATTTGACTGAGGGAAAACCATCCTTGGGGAGAAACCGTCCCTCACTCATTTTTAAGGTAACTGTATGGTGTTGGTGACGTCCATCCCAGGAGCAGTTAGTGGAGTTGCTAACAGCTCTGGGGAGGTGAGTTCAATCTTGACCTTGGGCATTGTCTGTGTAGAGTTTGTATGCTCTCCTCATCATGGCGTGGGTTTCCTCCTGGGATGCTCCAATTTCCACCCACGTCCCAAATTCACATTAGTTAGTTAATTGTCTTCTGTAAATTAAAATAGGTCAATGGCTAAAATATCAAAAAGAAATCCAGTAAAACCCCTGTTATCTGGTGCCTATGGGGATTGCTAGATGCCAGATAAGTGAATTTTTTGGTTGCTTGAGACTGTGTGTTGCGTGATTGGTGAATTAATGGCAAAGCACACCAATGTTGAACTTCTGTATTTTTTACCTATTTATTTTCCGCCATTTTTTTGCCGGTTGCTTTATTTTTGGATTTGCTGCAGAGGAGGCATGTTTAACTGAAAGAATTAAGTTTTGGGAATGCAGGTAAATAAAAGTAGCACAATTATTGCATTGCTTTCTTCTGGCTGTCCATCCAATAGGATGATGATGGTTCCTTTCAGTCAGTTTGTGAGGCTTGATATGAGGATACCCCACTCCTCAGAAAGGAACAGTATGTGCGTGAATGGATTTAGATGAGTTGGTGGTTGCACAGGTCCAGACCCACCCTCTCGATATCCCCTCCCAGATCCAGCGGCATGGTGAGGTCCAAGACGGCTGGGGGAAGTTCTGTTGCAGTGAATGGCCAGACTAGGCTGCGATGCAAGGGATGCCCTTTCCTTGCCTCACAGCACATGCTTGTTAGATAGCCATTGACCCTTTGAGAGGGATCGTCCGCTCTTTGACAGGTGTTGTTTTTCATCCTGCAGGTCTAGCCACCCTCCGCACCAGGCAAGCCTGGTGGTGGAGCTGGTTTAGTCACTGACCACCCGACCATGCAACAGGTAGTACAGGGTTACATGGGACCAGTAGCACTCAGATGAGTCACCTGCCATAACTATTACAGCACCAGTTACCCGGGTTCCAATCCGGCACTGTCTGTATGTACATTCTCCCCAGGTCTGCATGGGCTTCCTCTGGACACTCCGGTTTCCTGCCACCCTCCAAAAGCATATGAGTTTTTGAAGGAAAATTGGATGGCATGGGTTTCCTGGGCCAGGAGAGCCTGTAATTGTGCTGTATCATTAAGATGAGAATCTCTCCTGACAGGATTCAAGTCAAGTTTATTGTCTTTCTTTTTAAATTTTTTTTTTGATTTTCAGTAATAAGTTTGTACAGTATGGAATTATGGAATGTGTTACAGAAAGAAAAGGAAAATTTCTGTGAGAATGATCATACATATGGATTCCCAAAGCATAGCCATAATAATAAAGAATGGACATAATAAATTTAAATTTTCCAAATCACTGACCCTAAACAAAGTTGAAAGTTAGTGTTGATTAGACAAAGAAACTCACTCTGAAGTGGGACCACACAGTGCCAAAGTTCTGTACTAACAATAAACCTACAGATTATGGTAATAGTCCATGAACAGGCCCCAAAACATTTGGAATCTAATGTTTGAGTCATTACTTGTGTATCTAATTTTTTCCAATTTAAACAGGACTTAAAATTCCCTTAGCTGTTGTGCATGAAGAGGGGGTATTATTTTTCCACAATCAAACTAGCACGTATGGCCAACAATGAAGTAAAAGATAAATTGTGACATTCAATTGGAGTTAGCAAAACATTGTCTTCTCCAAGAGTTCCAAAACAAAGCAACTAAGGGATTTGGTTCTAATTTTAAATTGAGAATCACTAATAATGTTTGAAAAACTTCTCTCCAATATTTTTCCAAACTGGGGAACGTCCAGAACATATGGATTTAAGAAGCATCACCTATTTTGCATTTATCACAACGAGGATTTATATCTGAGTAAAAATGAGATCATTTGAGTTTAGACATGTGGGCCCTAGGTACCACTTTAAATTCCAACGGACAGTGGCGAGCACACAGCTGTCGTGTTAATCAGTTTGAAAATAGAGTCGCAAACCTCATTGGACAGAGAAAGGCTCAAATCCTGTTCCCAGGCATTTTTAATTTGAACTAAAGAAGCATGTCTTTGACCAGTCAACTTATCATAAATAACAGATATTAACCCTTTACTTGAAGGTTGTTATGTATCAAGAATATTCACCTCAGATACCAAAAATGATATTAATCCCCTTTACAATAGACAATTTATTTTTCAAGGAATGGGATAGAAAAGGAATCAAGAAAATAGAAGATTGCTTTTTGGGAAATAATTAATTAACATTTGAGCAATTAAAAGATAAATATGGAATAACACAAAGTACAATGTTTACATATTACTGATTGAAAACTTATCTAAAAGATATATTGGGAAATAGCTTGAGATTACCAGAAAGTAGCAACTATGAATATTTAATCACAGACGCAATGAGAATTTTAAAAATTCTTACAAACATGTCCATCAAATTGCAATATAAAGAAGAAGATGAAATCAAGTATAAACTGAAACAAAATTGGGAAAAAGATTTGTGATAGTACAGATTCGATCACCAATGTGCATATGTACATATGTACAGATGGAAGTGTAGGATGACTGTGATTGGCTGAGAGTGTAGCCACACCTACTGGCAGGTCTTAAAGGATTGCTCCTAGCCAGAGCAGGTCATTCTGGACTGATTGACCTACTTGTGATATGCTCCAGTCTTTTAGTTAATAAAAGCCTTGCCACCTACTGGCAAGTCTTAAAGTGTTGCTCCTAGCCACACCAGGTCATTCTGGACTGGTCGACCTACTTCTGATATGCTCCAGTCTTTTAGTTAATAAAAGCCTTGGTTTGGATCAACGTCTTTGGTTCTTTCAACGCACATTACAAGATTTAAACACAGAGAAAAAGAACGAAACAAGGGAGAAGTTATGTATAGGAACAATGAGGAACATGATAAATAGTAGATTATGTATGATTCAATATAACTGGCTACACAGATTATATATTTCTCCTCAGAAATTAAAAGAATGGTACCCAACAGCATCGGATAGATGTTTGATGATCATTTGTAGATGTTGTTATTGATATGACTCATAGCGCAAAAAAAAAATTAGATTGAGGCTGATTCAAACCTTAGCTTTATTTTTCCCGCTAATGCTCCATCTGGCTCCTCAAAGATAAAACATTTCTCTTCATCTTAGTCCTCAATGGTTCACAGGTGAAGAATGAAGGTGTGCAAAAACATTAACAGTTAAATTTTAGTACTTCAATCCTCCAGTAAATTTTGATAAACAACAGTTCACAATTTGTGTACTACATAACATTTGATTTATGAAAATTTAGTCTATTTTTGCTTGCTAGGTATTCCCTAATAAGATACACGTATTATGGTGGTTGTAAAACCTCATTTCTAGTCTGGGTAGAATGAGTGTTAAACCCTTGCATACAGATACGTTAAGGTCTGTACCTTGCTGCATTGAAATAGGCAGGGTGGTGGACTAACATTTAAACAAGTTCAAGTTGTTAATGTTTATGGACATTATTACTTAGAATTAAAGACTATCAGGATTTTGTTCCCACATCATTGTGGGACTTAAACCATGGCATCCAACAAAGTTGTATAATTAAACGTGAAAATCTTCTTAACATTTGCACTCTGTTGTAGACATTGCAGCCAAATCTTAATGCTACATGTACAATCTGTCACCCTGCTATAATTGTTCCTCTAGAGAGAAATCGAAATCCTTCTCTGAAGTCTGGAAAGAACTAATGGACTGGATATTGGTGAATAAATAGGATTAATTTTTTATGTCTTTTTGAACAAATAAAATGATTGGATCCTGTTAAATAAAAAAACCCAGAATATTCACCTCAGGAGCTCTTGGAAAATTGGGGATATGAGATTGAATAAAATGCCTGATATGTAAATATCTGAAAAAATTAGCTTTTGGTACATTGAATTTTCAAACCAATGGTTTAAAAGATGGAAAACCATTATCAATAAAAAGGTATTTAAGTCATTTAATACCCAATCTATACCAATCATTAAAAACAGAATCTTATAAGGAAAGCTGAAAAAGGTTTTTGGACAAAATGGGGCTTGCAAGAGAAAAGCCCTGAAATCCAAAATACCTTCTCAACTTCACCTATATTCTCAAATTGTATTTAACAACCAGATTGTCAATTCATTTATATAAAGTAAAAGAAATCGAGGACCCAAGAAATGCTGAGATAGAAACATTTCTTTTTAATTTTTTTATTTTTTATTGTTCACACTATGAACCATATTGACCAAAATACACATAAACATTTTCCTCTTGAATATATTCTCCCCTTTTTCCCCCCTCCCTTCCCACCCCCCTCCCCACCCACTCAAGAAACATTTTTGATGGAATTTAATTCCATTTCTACTCGAGCAGTACGGTCAACTCAATTATGAAATTGTAACAAGAACATTGACCACCCAATAATAAAGTCCGAAATTAGGAAGACTTTTGAAGATGGGCTTTATTTCAATGGGATGCTTCTTTCCTTGCCATATGTAAGATGATCTAAGCAAATTGAGTGAATCAAAAAACAATTGGTAAAGACTGAAAGAGATACAAAAAATGTAGGTAGAATGTTGATTTTAATAGGATTAATACGACCAATCAAAGAGATAAAGGAGGACATTTTGTTAAAGACAGTTTCATGTGCTTAAATAGAGAAATTTTCCCTAAAAAGATGCTTTTGATTCTTTGTAATTGTAATCCCAAGATAAGTAAATTGACCTTTCATAATCTTAAAAGGGAAATTAGAATACGTTAGTACAGGAGAATTTAAAGGGAAAAGTTCACTTTTATGCAGATTTAACTTATACCCTGAACACAGACTAAATTGAGAAAGTAAGGATAGTACAGAAGGTAAAGAAATATCAGGGTTTGATATGAAAAGCAAAAGGTCATCTGCATAAAGGGAAATTATGTTCAGTTCCCTTCCTACTGATCCTTGAAATATCTCTGCACTCACAAAATCCAATTGCTAGAGGCTCTACAGCCAAATCAAAAAGTAATGGATGTAAAGGACAGCCTTGACAGGTACCCTGTTGGAGACTGAAAGGATTTGATTGTTGCAAATTAGTAAGAATTGAAGCAGATGGACATGAATATCATAATTGAATCCATGTAATAAAACATGGGTCCAAAATTAAAATTTTCCAAGATCGTAAATAGATAACCCCATTCCACCCAGTCGAACACTTTCTCTGCATCTAACGAGAGAACACATTCTGGGACTGCAGAGGGAGGTAAACACAAAATTTCCAATAAACAACATATATTAAAATAAGAATAACAACTTTCAATAAAACCAGTCTGATCTTCCACAATAATTGATGTTAAAATGTTCTCAGCCTACGGGCTAAAACTTTAGCCAAGATCTTCATATCAACATTCAATAAAGAAATTGGTCTATTGGAAGAACATTTAGCTGGATCTTTTCCCTTTTTCGCTATGGGGGATACATAAGTTCCATTAAAAGATAATGGAAAACTGCCTTTTTTAAATGAAGTCAAGTTTATTGTCATTTTGTTGTACAAGTACAACCCAATTAAACAGTGTTTTCTGGTTCTCAGTGCAAAACACGCAGACACGCAACCAGTCATAATTCACATACAGGTAAACAATACATATGCAGGACAAGTATTCATATATACAAATAAATAAATTATGAGAATGTCAGATGGTTAGTGTGAGCAGTTCCTTTGGTCGTTCAGCATTCTTTGTGGAAGAAGCTGTTCCTCAGCCTGGTGGTTCTGGCTCTGATACTTCTGTATCTCTTCTCCAATGGGAACAGCTGAAGGACACTGTGCGCAGGATAGAATAGGTCCTCCATAATTTTGCGCACCCTCTTCAGACAACGATCCAGGTAGATTGCATTGATATGGGGGGGGGGGGGGTGAGTGTGGAGGGAGACTCCAATGGTCCTCTCTGCCACTTTCATGGTTCTGTGGATTGACCTCCAATCCATTTCTCTGAAGCAAGTGCACCATACTGTGATGCATGCAGCCAAGATAGTTGATAGCACTCCTATAGAAGGTTGACATGATGGTGGCTGGTAGTCTTGCCAACTTCAGTCTTCTCAGGAAGTACATCATTGACATGTTTGGGCTGAATGGCCTATATAAGAAATTGTGCCATGTTTCCCGGGAAAGATGGGTTGTGTAATCACATTGATTTCCCATGGATAGCAACTGAGCCGGTGCACCAGAGCCTTGATCACGTGTGGCAAACATCCTCATAGGTAACAGACATTTAAAATGAGCTTCACTGTTCCAAATTACACAGCAGGTTATAAAATGGTCGCTCGCTGTGATACACATTCTTTCACCTTCTGCGTGTTGTCATACTGTTCCTACAAATCAGTTGGCTAAATAAAAGGAACAGGTGTCAATTGGAAGCAGCATTTATTATCTGTGCAATGGGCTCGTTGGTTGCCTGCAATACCAAGCCAGCAACCCTTGTGAAGATATTAGGATACAGCATCCGCTTTGAAGGGTCACTGCGTCCCTGCTTTTTGGTGGGAATCACAGGCCCTCTGCAGTAGCCAAGTGAACATGCTGGGAGCTGCAATCTTGCTTGAATGCTCAATTGGACAACCTGAAAATCAGTTGACAAACTAAACTCAGTGGGGTAACACAGCGATGCCAAAGCACATCACTGTGTGAGCTGCAAGATGACAAAGCAATGCAGATCTGAATGCAGAGCTGCAAACTGAAACAGCAATGCTGAGCTACATGCGGACACGGCAATGCAGAACAGTGTGTGGTGTGGAGAGCCAGAGTGTCCAATCTCCTCCCAAATTCCCTCTCCTCATTTAGAGGATGTGGGGCAGTGTTTTCACTGAAGAAAAAGACATTGTTGCAAGATGTTTTGTTGCAATGAGGAGAGTTTATTGCCTAACACTTGTATAAATCCACTGAAATTCTTGCTCCAGCTGTCCAGCTACATAAAAATACACTAATAAACAATAAGTATAAATGAAATTACACAGTCATTTATGCAAAGACAGAAGTTACTGGAACTGAAGGCTTTTATTATCAAGAGATGGACAGCATCCTTTGTGTTGCTGGCTTTCCCGGACCTGGACTTGAACTGGGAGCAGGATTGTGGCATGACAGTGTTTATGGGGGATAAAGGGGAGGAGTCACGAGCCGGCCATTAAGAGCAGGGTCAAACATAAAAGGTCATATCATTTACATATAAAATAGTGGTTTCACCCCCCTCTTTTAAAAGAAATCCTAAGGGGGAGGGGTTTGTTGCGGTCAGGTGACCTCATAAGTTCAGTCTGTCTGGCGACCTCCTTTGGTATTGTGACCGGTGTAGCTGCTCCATCTCGGTTGGCCTGGCTGAGGTGCTTGTTTGAGCCAGGAGGGTGAGAGCATGTATGTCACCTGCCGGATTGGCCGAGGTGGTGGGGGTAGGGGACTGAGACCCTGGAGAGCTGGGGAGGGGGGATGCATCTGTCGGCTGGTTGGGGGTGGGTCCAGATGCTCCTGTGTGTGCCAGGTCCCAGATGGATCCTGTGTCCTCGCGTCCATGCAGGAATGCCACGTAGGTGTACTATGGGTTATCATGGAGCAGCTTGGTCCTCTTGACCAGAAGGTCAGACTTATGGATCCTCATGTCCTTGCGAAGTAGGACGGGCCCAGGGAACATCAGCCAGATGAGTAGAGTACTTCCCGATGCCGATCTTCTGGGGAATGCAAAGAGTCCCTCATGAGGTGTCTCGTAGGTGACTGTACACAGGAGGGACTGGGAGGCGTGGAGGGCCTCTGGGAGGACTTGCCAGTGGGGGATAGGGAGGCCCTTGGACTTTAAGGCCAATAGTACTGCCTTCCAGACTGTGCTGTTCTCCTGCTCCACCTGGCTATTCCCTTTAGGGTTATAGCTAGTGGTCCAGTTAAAGGCAATGCCCTTGGACAACAAATATTGATGCAGCTCATCGCTTATGAAGAACAAACCCCTGTCACTGTGGACGTAGCAGGGGAATCCAAAAACGGTGAACAGGTTGTTCAGAGCCTTTATGGTGATAGCTGCAGTTCTTTCTGAGCAGAGAATAGCAAAGGGGAACCGTGAGTACTCATCGATGATGTTGATGAAGTACACATTGCAGTTCGTGGAGGGTAGGGGTCCTTTGAAGTTGATACTCGGACATTCAAAGGGGTGGGTGGCCTTGATCAGGTGTGACCTGATGGGCTGGTAGAAGCGCAGTTTGCATTCCGAGTAGACTCAGCAATTTTTGGTCAGTGACCTGATGTCCTCAATGGAGTAGGAGAGATTATGGGCCTTGATGAAGTGAAAAAAATGGGTGATCTCAGGGTGGCACAGACCATCGTGCAGTGCCTGAAACTAGTCTGTCTGCGTACTGGCACATGTCCCTTGAGACAGGGCATCAGGGGGTTCATTGAGCTTTCCGGGCTGGTACAGTATGTCATAATTGTAGGTGCAGAACTCAATTTTCCACCTCAGGATTTTGTCATTTTTGATTTTGCCCCGCTGCTGGTCATTGAACATGAAGGCGACTGCCCGTTGGTCAGTCAGCAGCGTAAAATGCTCACCGGTGAGGTAATACCTGTACTTCTTCAATGATAGCCTGGGCCTCTTTCTCGATGCCGGAGTGCCGGATCTCAGGGCCTTGGAGGGTGAGTGAAAAAAACACCACTGGCCTCCCCGCCTAGTTAAGTGTGGCAGCCTGGGCAAAGTCTGATGCGTCGCTCTCCACCTGGAATGGATGGACTCATCCACTACATGCATCATGGCCTTTGCAACGTTGGCTTTGATATGGTTGAATGCCTCACGGGCTTCTGCTGACTGGGCGAAAACAGTGGCCCTGATGAGAGTATGGGCCTTCTCCGCATAGCTAGGAACCCATTGAGTGTAATAAGAGAAAAACCCCAGACACCTTTTCAGGGCCTTGAGGCAGTGGGTAGTGGAAGTTCTAACAGGGGGAGCTTGCGGTCAGAGACAGGGCTGATGCCTCTATTCTCCACAATGCAGCCTAGTATAGCCAGGCGACGTGTGCTGAAGACACACTTCCCTGTGTTGTATTTCAGATTGAGATGTTTTGCGGCGTGGAGGAATTTTTGGAGGTTCTGCTGGCCATGGCCACAGATAGTAACATTATCAAGGTATGGGGAAGTGGCTCGCAGCCCGTGTTCATCCACCATCCGACCCATCTCCCTTTGGAAAACAGACACCCCATTGTGACCCAAAAGGGACTCTCAGAAAGTGGTACAATTGACTATCTGCCTTGAAAGTAGTGTACTGCCGGTCCTTAGAGCGAATGGGGAGCTGGTGATAAGTAGAACACCCTGCATTGGATAATCTTGTTCACCATGTCGGACATCCGGGGAAGGGGGTATGCATCAAGCAGGGTGAACCTGTGATGGTCTGGGAATAGTCTATGATCATCCAGTGTTTTTACCTACACTTCACTACAATGACTTGGGCTCTCCAGGGGCTCGTACTCTGCTCGGCAAGGAGGAATTTCACCTCAGACTTAATAAATGCCTTGTCTCCGGCACTTATATCACCAATTTCTAGTGGCGACGAGCTTACAGTCCAGGGTGAGGTCAGTGAATAAGGGAGGTGGGGGATCCAGAGTATGGAGAGGCCGCATATTGGATGTGGTGATTGGGTTGGGTTTAGGGCTGTTGGTTGTCCCCTTGGGACTGGGGCTGCTGGTCGGCCACGTGGTGACGGAGGGGGCGGGCAGTCGATAAACCGTTCACTAAGGACTGTGAGGGGAGGGTGGGGCCCGTTGTACTCCATGGTTAAGTTGCACTGAAAGTCTAACACCAATAAGATGGGTGTACAGAGCTGCGGCAGTACTAGGAGCTTGATGTGGTATACCGTGCCTTGGATAGTCAGTGTCACAGTACAACTGCCACGAACTTTAGCCGACTTGGATTCAAAGGCTAGGAAGACACTTTGCCTCTCGGGCTGCACCTCAAGGGAGTAGTGTTGTACAGTGTTCAGGTGAATGAAGCTCACCATGCTTCCAATAACAGTGGGGAAGCCATTTACCTGGACGTCCATAATGGCTCTGGAAAGGTGGTGTGGTCTGCATTGATCCAGAATTACCGATGTCAGAGTCAGCTCACTGAGGAATTCGATTGGCTGCCGGTTGTCCGATAAGTTGGCAGTAGAGATGGCAGCCCCCATGATGCACACGCAGCCCCATCATCATTCACTGTAAGGGAAGAGGAGGAAGACGGAAGTGATGTCATCACGATTGGTGATCTCCGCGGGCGTTCCAGATCCTCAAATGGTGGCGGAAATGATTGGATTTAGATGGCAGCCTCCATTCGCACACGGCGCTGCTGGGCTTGGGGTTTTGCTTAGTCTTACAGACTTTCACGAAGTGTCCCTTCTTCCCACAGTTGGAACAGATGGTCTCTTTGACTGGGCAATGTTTCCTTGGATGCTTGCCCTTCCTGCAGAATTAGCATTTTGGGTGGCCACTGACTGCTGCAGTGGTCAGTTTGGGGTGGTTGGGGTTTGCGATCCTGTCTCATATAATGGCGGCACCAGTGTCCCCTGCAAGGCCGCCGCAAATTCGCTGGAGAATGATTGTAGATGGCCACTTCCAGAGTGTTTGTCATTTCCATTGTTTGGGGTAGGCTCAGTCTTTTCTGCTCGAGTAGCCTCTGCCCCGTGTATCTGATCAGCAGCTGGGTGTGCTGTTCTGCACTCACAGCCTGGTAGTTGCAATCCCATGCAAGCTCCTGCAGGGCCCTTACAAAGTCATTGAATGTTTTCCTAGGTCGTTGCCTGCACGAGTGGAGTATATGCCATGGAGAGACTTCATTCACCTGTGTCTTGTACTGATGTCCATGGCATCTCTGTATGTCTGGCAGTCCTGGGTAGACTCGGTGGCTGATGTACGGAAATAGCAGATGAAGCTTGTCTTCGTCGTCCTGGATCGCAGCTTCAGAGGCTGTGAGGAATCTTTTCGAAACAGCGACGCCGGAGAGCGAATTTGTCGGCTGCTTTGGGTTCTCTTGGGTCAATCTCTAGGGAATTCCAGCTTCAAGAATTTGTCCATGTTCCAAAGAAACAAAGTCTTCCTAATAAAATTGATGCAAAGACTGAAGTTACTGGAACTGAAGGCTTTTATTAGCAAGAGATGGACAGCATCCCTTGTGTTGCTGGCTCTCCCGGACCTGCACTCGAACTGGGGGCAGGATTGTGGCATGTCAGCCTTTATGGGGTATAAAGGGGAGGATTACAAGCTGGCCAGTGGTTTCACTACATACTGAAATGCATGGATGCTGCGTGACTTACTGAGTTTCTCCAGCACATTTGAGCATTGTACTTGACCCCAGCATCCGCTGACTTTCTAGTCTTAACTGAAAATGCTTTCGTTTTTGAGCACTCCTACATTGGACCCCACCATTATCGAGGATGGGAATGTTCTCCTATACTCCTTCTCTGGTTGTTGTTTCCCCCCCCCCATTCATGACTGCAGAGGTATGATCTGACCTGCCGGTTTGTGCCTTCCATGAAGCCCATTATTACATGTTCCTTCATTGAGGCTCAAGGTTTGGGCAGTCTTCCACAGTACTTTGCAAAGTCACTTGCTGTGAGGCGTCCTTTCTGAACCAGTGCCAGATGTACAGTACTCATTGCATCACATCACATCTCAGGGTGGTACGGTTAGCGTAGCGGTCAGTACGACACTGTAACAGCTGCAGCGACCTGGGTTCGAATCTGGTGCTGTCTGTAAGGAGTTTATATGCTCCGCCCACCCACCCCCCCCCCCCCCCCCCCCCCGTCTATGTTGGTTTTTAATCAGGGGCTCCGGATTCCTCCCACTGTTTAAAAAAAAACATTTGGGGTTTGTAGGGGTTGGCAAGGTTAGCATAGGGTTTAGTACAAAGCCTCCACAGCACCAGCAATTGGGACTGGAGTTCAAATCCCACACTGTGTGTAAGGAGCTTGTATTGTTCTCCCCGAGCCTGCATGGGTTTTCCCCGGGGGCTCTGGTTTCTTCCCACCCTTTGAAAACGTATGGGGGTTGTAGGTTAATTGGGGTATTTGGATGGCACAGGCTTGTGGGGCAGAAGGGCCTGTTAACGTGCTGAATGTCGAAAAAAATTAAAATCGTGGCTGTGAGACTGCATTGATTATCTGTTCTATCTGCCCACCCTAAAAACATTAACAGCACTTCAAAGGTAATCTATAAGTTGTTAAAATCTTGGGATACCCTTAAGGTGCAATAAAGAGGTAGATTTAAAACAAGTTATTTTCTGCCTGTTCCATTTTCTTAGATGTTAACATAACATGGTTCACAAAGTAACAAGTGTCTGACTTGCTAATTCATGATAGCTTTTAGATTAAATAAGATATATCTGGGCGCCAATGGGGAGGTTACATTTAAATGATTTCCTCCAATGTTCTTATGCTCTTAAACTGCTGGTTAATTATTAATGGTTTAAAATGGGACATTAGATTAGGTCTGAAGTAACAGGTGTTAAATGTTAGTGCTGTAGCAACAAAGCCGGTCTCTGTATTGTGCATCGCAAGGATCACTGCTCCATTGTGGCACTTCTGTCACCCTGAGCTCTTTGCAAATTTCATTTCACGCTTTCTTGCTTGAGTGCGAGTTGTTTGCTGTTCTCCTGAGGGAATTGGCTTTGTGAGGGTAATGTCCCACATCACCCCTGCCGGAGATGAGTGGGAGCCAAACCTCCACCTTCGAACCTCATCCTCTCCGTGTTCTGGCCCTGTCTGATAAAGGGCTCAAGTCCGAAACGTCGCCGCCTTTTCCTTCCTGTGGATGCTGCCTGACATGTTGAGTTCCTCCAGCACATTTTTGCACTGCACTGGAACCCAGTGTCCACAGACTTTACCTCCTCCTGACCCTGCCGACTTGTCCCTGTACTATCAAATCTCCAGGTGCTACCAGATCTGGCTGCAGGTTGCCAGTTTCTCATTGTTCAACCACCCACAGGCCTGCCTTCTCCTGCACTGGCCTCCCACCTAAAACCTCCACCTCTTCACCTCATTACCTACAGAGCGTAATGAATGGCTAATATTCAATGTGATCAATATTCCACAAATGATTGGCTGCTCAGTTATAAACATACTAAGTTACCAGTCAAAGAATTGCAGGATTAAAAACACAAAATGCTGGAGAATCTAGGGAGGGAATTGCTGGAGGAACTCAACAAGTCAGAGAACATTGATGGGTTTAAATGGTCAATCAACATTTCAAATCTGGATTCCTTATAACGTAGAAGAGGTGAAATTTTATAAATAAAGAGGAAAGGGGGAAAGGAATTTCAGATTGAAGGTGTGGGTGGTGGAGAGAGACCATTAGAAAGTGATGGGGGAAAAGTTAGAGAGAGAAAAACTAAGCACAGGTAAAGGAGAGATGATTTCTCCCTGTACAGTTTTCTCCCTTTGTCCACAATGTTTGGGACAAAGATACTTTTTCTTCCTTTATTTGCCCCTGTGCTCCACAGTTTTAAATTTGTAATCAAACAATTCACATGCGATTAAGGTGCACATTACAAATTTTATTCAAGGTTATTTGTATACATTTTGGTTTGACCATGTAGAGATTACAACACATTTTACACATAGTCATTTCAGGGCACCATAGGATTTGGGACATTTGGCTTCACAGGTGTTTGTGATTACCCAGGTATGTTTAATTGCCTCTTTGGTGCTCAGCTTGATTCTAAGCTTTGACCACCTTTGGAGTCTATCATTGCCATTTTTCAACATGAGGACCAGAGTTGTGCCAATAAAAGTCAACGAAGCCATTATGAGGCTGAAAAACAAGAATCAAACAGAGAGAGACACCACCCAAACTTTCGGGTTACCAAAATCAACAGTTGGGAACATCATTAACATGTAAGAGTGTACTGGTGAGCTCTATATTTGCAAAGGGACTGGCCTTCCAAGGAAGATCTCCACTCCTGATGACAGAAGAATTCTCATCATAATGAAGAAAAATCCCCAAATATATGTCCGACAGATCAGAAACATTCTTCAGGAGGCAGGTGTGGATGTGCCAATAATAACTGTCACAGAAGACTTAATGAACAGAAATACAGTGGCTACGCTGCAAGATGCAAACCATGAGTTAGCTGCAGAAAGAATGGCCAGATTACAGTTTGCCAAGAAATCTTAAAAAGAGCTGGCAGAATTCT